>NC_063204.1:18963824-19263824 GCF_017589495.1 Alosa alosa
ACACACACACACACACACTGCCTAGAGATAAAGCACTCTCAGACACAAGCCAAAGAGGGGGGCAGCTTACAGTCTAACATCCACATTCACACTGCTGCACGTATGCACAGTTCACACATTAGTGAAGCATAGAGCTTAAATATGTATGCTTGCACACATGTAAGTACACATACGTGAATGTGTACAACCATGCGTGTGTGCTTTAGTGCGTATTTGCATGGGACCATTGTTCTTCTCATGTTCCGTGTGATGAGTACATTTGGGTATATTTAGCTCCACGAGCAGAGCTAGCGACAGCAGAAGCAAACCCAGTGTTTTAAATGGAGAGAGCGCTAGCTAGGCAAGCCCTAGCCGTCATTCCCAGGGCAGAAGCAGCAACAGGGATGGAGGAGGCGAGGAGGGTGGAGCAGAGGTGGAGTAAAACAAGCGGTGGGCAAAACCTCGGCTCAGAATGTGCCGGATGATTAATGGGAAAGCGTGGCTGGGCACGGTTGACAAATGGTGTTTATCTTGCCAAGCCAGGCTGGTGGCAGAAAATCTTTTGAAAAGCTCAAGCGATCAAACCGCTGCTGCAACTGTCTGAAAAGACTGCCCTGCCTTTTCGTACTTTCATTTTTGCCCCCTCCTCTGAGTACTTGCTTCTCTCTGTCGGACTCATTCATACATGGCTTTATCAGTTGTCCGTCTGTTATAGGTCTGTCTGTCTGTCTTTCCGTCTACATCAGCTTATCTGTCGACTTTTCTGCGCTCTCTCTCTCTGTCAATCTCTCTCTCCGGTTCGTCCTGCTCTCTCAAATGGCTCTACCTCTACATGTGAGCCTGGAGACATGTGGCCATGATGCGGCACGCTCTGACCCAGAATCCATCTCACCACGCGCGCACTGCGCACACTGGGGCACCGTCTTTTAATGGAGCTCCCAGCCTCCCCGAGATGCCATGCCAGAAAGAGGAGCGCCCGCATGGGATTCGCCCAGCGCACATTTCCAGAGCCCTGGCCACTCACTGAATGACCCATTAGGGTCTGACTATAAAACCAATAGACAGGCAGCATACAACACTCATCCACTAGACTCAGACATGGCAGTTACTCATGAGCCTACCCATCCCAAACCAGTGTTTCTTATGAGCTTCACTGTCCTCTAATGATAGCACAGCAGCACCTGGGATGATGCAACTTGATGTGAATCCAGAGCATACTGCGCAGGCATCCTCTTCTTCTGCTTTAGTACCCTCACTCTCGTTGAAAGGAGAGTAGGACAGGGAGAGAGAGAAAGAGAGAGCGAGAGCGCGAGAGAGAGAGAGAGAGAGAGAAAGATGGTAAGCAGGTTGTGAATGACTGTGAATGTGTCTTTGTGTGCATGTGATATGTGAGTGTATGTTATTGAGCAATTGTTGTACGTGTGTGTATGCGATTTTGCATGTCTGTCTGTGTTTCTTTAAGTATGCGTGTGAGTGCAGGAGAGACTGCAGCTATACAACTCCAGTGTGAAACAGCCCCGCTCAGATTAACCCAGTTCCACCGCTGCCACTGACTCGGGCAGACGCTCGGAGCAGCGAGCAGAAAGCAGCAAGCAAAGAGAGAGAGAGAGAGAGAGAGAGAGAGAGAGAGAGAGAGAGAGAGAGAGAGAGAGAGAGAGCAGAGCAGCGAGTGGACAGGCTCTCCCGTTACGCAAGACCAGATAGAGCCCACTGAAGCTGGGTCAGCCGCACCAATCCATTCTGTTTAACGAGCCAGTTTCAGCAGGGAGGGAAAAAAAAAGATGGGCTTTATTATTAACCAGAGAAGCACAGCGCCTGCCACTCCTCTCCACGACCCCTTCCCCCACACCAAACACAACACAGCAGAGCAGAGCAGGCAGAACGGAACGGAGCGCAACACTGCACAACGCAGCGCACCACAACCAAATAGAGCAGGGCACCAACGAGCCACAGGGCTTCATCAATGTGAACGCACAGGGTAGAAAACGAGCTCCTTCTTTTTCTTTCTTTGAGCGGACAAATATCACAGATCCTGAGAGAGAAAAAGAGAGAGAGAGAGAGGAAGAGAGAAAGAAAGACTGTAGCTAACTGTTGTCAGTGAAGCTGATTTACATTATTGGGCTGTAAAAGAGTCGAGAGGGAGAATAACATTTTTCGTGAGAAAAAAAAAGAAAGCAGGAGGAGGATTTCCGCGCATCTAGTCATCTTATTTTGAATCAGCGGGCTGACTCTTCAGAGAGACTATCTTCTGCGCTTTCCCTTTGACAGTTTCCTTTGCCAGTTCTCTGCGACTGCATCTGGCTATTTATTTCAACTGCACAGTACTTTCAAATGTATATTAAAAGAATCAAGAGAAGAAGTGTCTGACATTTCTTTTCACCAAGACACTAATTGAAAACCTTTCATTTATCATCACATTGCCAAGGCAATCACTTGCTCATAAACTGTATTCACGTAAACCACATTCATCTCTCACAATGTGCCTCACACTGATGGCAATACAGGGCTTGCTTGTAGTAATAGCTTCAACAGCATCATTTGATCAATGATTGGAGCGCCTATTTTCTTCAGAAAGGAGAAGGAAGATTATCCTTCAGAAAAATCTGTCACTTCCGTGGGTTAAGAATAGGAAATGAGTTGGGTATTAGAAAGCTCTTTGGTGCTCAATTCAAAGTATTAACATGTGGGGGGTGAAGAAATGACAAGTTGCCCACAAACAAATGATCTGGGCGGTTCTTGTGACATTTTTTCCTCCTTATCCTCAGGCAGATAAGGCCACACAAGGACGCTTGCGCTAACTACACCACACTACACAACAGGCAGCCAAACAGCACCATGGCCTGATGGGAGTTATTAGACGGCGATGCGCCAACACAAAGTCAGGAACAGGGACCTATGACTTCGAGATAAAACCCACTGTTGTTCCTGCATATTAAAACAGAGATTTGTTTTGGCTGCTCAGGGAAGCCTTGCGACTGGGTTCAGAAGGCCGTGTTTGGTTGACAGTCATCACATTGGCATTAATATTTATAAACTGTGTGTTGCCTTGATTTGTTATCCCTTGCTATCTTCCTTTCTTTGTCTCTATCTGTTTCTCTTGGCCATCTCCACTTGCCTGTAGTGCGGCGTCACTGCAGTCATATTAAGGATGTCATTTCTGACGTAACCCCCCTCTCTCCCTAGTTTTATCAAAATGATTTCACATGCTTCAGACATCCTCTGACCTTTTGGAAAAACACTAACTGCCTCTTCACCGAAGAAGAAGCTGACAATTTCCACCACTTGCACGACTGCGGCTTTGTGCACACAGCTCTCTGCATCTGGAAAATGGGTGTAATTTGGTGCCTTTGATCTTACCCTCTCACAACCGACACTCTAAACAGGACTGTTGTTTGCCACTGGGCTTGTTTGTGGGGAAAAAAAGACTACTGCCCCTGTACCCCTGGAATGCGAGATGTTTATTTGTTTTTCTTGCTTAAAAACCGACATGACTCAGACCTTCTCGTCCAGCTGCCAAAGGGGGGCAACCCGAGACTCAATCCACCATGCGGAAATGTGAGAGGACATGAAGGACCGTCCAGAAAAGGGGGGCATCTGTAATCTCTGTTGGCTGTTTGTGGAGGTTTGTAAAGATTGGGGAGTAAGAGGTGCCAGCACAAAGGTGCTCTCTCAACTGTGAACAACTGCATTGAGGAGCCCTATGCAGTATCTCAGCTCTATCAGCAATCTCAGCAGTTGCAGGGAGAGAGAGAGAGAGAGAGAGAGAGAGAGAGAGAGAGAGATCTCCTGGGCTTTGCTGTCACAGAACTGGGTCAATGTCATCTGAAATAAGTTCTCAGAACCAGATAGCACGTTGCTGGCCACTGTTTCAGCACAGCAGCAGCTGTTATGGCATCCATTTCCCCTGTCACCCCTCACTGTGAGGAGTGTGAGGTACAATGATACGTTTGTCGATTCATTCCATTCATCTACAGGCCTATGCGATTCAGTACAAATCACAGATGACCTAAAAGTGTTTGGAAAACGCCTAATGGAGGCTCTAATGATGTCTCATAAGCTTTGACACCCTGACGCATGTGTAAATCACACACACACACACACACACACACATGTGATCACCCTGGGGAGTCCAGTTGAAAATTAGCCTTTTAGCAAAATCAAGCATATTTACAGTAACCATAATTGCTGTCCACTGCACCTGTCTGCACCCACAACACCCCCCCCCATCTTTCACACACAAACACACACACACACACACACACACACACACACACACACACACACAGAGAGAGGTCTTTCAACTGGCTTGCAGATCCTGTCAGTAACTGGCACAGCAAACACACTCATAGAGCATTTTACTGTGATTTCCCCAACACTGATCAATGATGCTGACTGTATGCATTGATCAGGGAGTTGTGCCGTGTGAGAACAAGGTCAGTTAGGGGCTGAGGGTGAAGGGAGACATGACTGATGCATGTGCTACATCACCAGGGCCTCGGCCGCAGCGGTGAACTCCACCACAGCGGTCCCTGGTCTGACATCAGCTGGCACTGTACACACGGGTCAGCTAAAATGGATGTGTTCATGACATGGTCATGTCACTCCTATGTCGATACTGTCAAGTAAAGTGTTACCAGGAGTTCTTTAACCAGCACAGTGTACACATTTCATACACTTTCAACATCAAGAGAGACTTGTTTAAATGGTAACTAGGAGGACAGTTGGTGCGATGGGCTCCAATTCAAAATAACTCTCAAAAGCCCCTTGGAGCATATGACAACACATATGCCCTGACATGCTCCTACATTCCTTAGCCTAGAGCTGTTCCACACTGCGGGCAGGTACATGCACTGACAGGAGGGCCTGAGCTGTGAGAGGTGGCCAATGATACGCCTGAGAAGAAAAAAAACTGTGCCAACAGGTGTAGAAGGTGAAAAGGACCTGTGATTCACCTTTTCCAACCAACCTTTGCAGTGGAGTGTAACTGTGAGCTTGGAATAGTTTACATTTATAGTAGGGTTGAGCGATGTCCCCTTAATTGGCATTTGACGATGTGTACAGTAAAATATTGTGATGGAGGGGGGTTAGTAAACACTAATTACCATACATTTGTATAGAAATAAATGTATCATTTTCCACATAAAACATATAAAATATGGTATAGGGTATATATGGCCTGATGAAAGTGGACAGATAAGAGACAAAGGCTACCGTTGTGTGCAATATCTGCTCCAATGAAATCCTGGTAAAAGATGGATAGAACAGTTGCATGTGCACCAATCAGTGGAATGATATAAAGTTATCAGGCTACCGGCCATGCCGACTATGAAGGCAGCGAAAAGTGAAAGTAAGAGGCTGCGATCACACAGTCCAGGATACAGGAGGGCGCAGCAAACAACTTTTACAAATAATGAATTCCGATTACCACTCCACTGCTGTCTGGGGCTTTTGCCAAATGCACAAAATACAAGCCTGAGAAAGACGGAGGTCTTCTGATCCTATAACTATAATGAAAGAAATGGTTTGGAGATGAGTGCATTCAGTGCTGTAGCCTCGCAAAAATATTAGAGCTATATATGACAATCAGCAAGAATTTCGTATCAACAATAATAATTCATTAGTACTAGTTTCTGCTAAAACATTAAATAGTTTAAGTTCATTATTTGACCAAGATGGTAGTTTCACATATACTAATAAGTTCTTTATGTTTACACTCTGGCTGACAGCCTTTAAAGTAGCCTACATATGCATCAGTTCTAGCCTCAATTTCATTTCCAGGGAAAAGGTTTTTATGTCTTTGCCTATGTTACAGCAAGAATTAGTGCCTGGCATGTGGGGGCGTAGCATCACCATGGTTGCTTCCCATCATGATGTCTGTCAACCATCACCGTCCATCAGCCCAACCCTAGTTTCTAAGGGGACTGAATTACAGGCCATCTCAACAGTTTACCCGAAGTTGGATTGGGGAGGGTCTTACCTTGTATACTTGACCATAGGTTCCATTCCCAACCAGTTCCACCAGCTCAAATATGCCTGCAGGGTCCTGTAAAGACAAAGAGAACAGGGGTTAGAAGAGCCTGAAACCAGCACTGAGATTCTAAAGAACAGAGCACTGTTCTTTAGAATCTTAGCACTGCTCATTAACTTTTAATTTGGTTGCCAGACCATCTAAGACATCTAACGACATGCCACGGCATGCAGAGAGTCACGACTTGGAAAAAGTCTCAGTCTTTCAGATAGTTTGATACCAGCTATCTTAATCTAAAAAGGCCATGCTTGTAGAGTCTAGTTGGAGCTTCTAAAAGAGCAAGATCTCTTCCTTGGCAAGGTGAGTCACTCAAAAGCTGTCAGACTCATCAACATGTCAGACTAGATTCATCATCATCACATCCCATAATACTCCCACACCAAATGTTATTTTATCTTAAAGTATTATGTAACCTCTGACAGAACCTACATCATGTTCTTCTGCACAAATCAGAGTTTTTTGTTAGAGGAAACCTAATTATGCAAGAATATAATATACTAAACGTGAAACGACTTAATTAATACTACAGTCTAAACTTGGTACAAAGCAAATGCCTTAATCAAATCTGTGGTGAAAACTCCAGTCTGGGATTTCCGTTGAAAGGCACCTCTCAGTAAATGATGAGTCAGAGAGCACCTTTGCCATAGTTCCCGCAACAGTTCTTCATTTTTCTCTCTAATTTCCTCATTCATCTATAGGGTTTAGACAGAACACCGCACGTTGCCCTGTTCTAAAGGGTCAACAAGCCACTAGACTACTGTACAGACAAATAGTATGACTATCCTTTAAGAGGACTTCAGTAAGGATTTCAGTAGGTGGAAACCCTGTTCTCAATCACCAAAATGTTTGTGTTCAGAGTGTCTGTTTCAGCACTGTTTGTTTCTGTTTCAGTACAACCCCACCGAATAAAATAAATGAACCAGAATTATGTGTAAAGCTTTTTTAACAATGAGCGGGATAGGATAGGTTGTCGTGGCAATCCAACAATAGCTGCCATTCAACTCACAGGAGATGGAGAGGAACCCTTCAACTTTGTCATACGCTTCCATTCTCTCAACTAAGCCATATTGGGTAAGGACAAGGAAGAAGAGAGGCAAAACAGGAAGTAGGTGAAATGAATGGAAGATAAGAGAGAAGAAGGGATTGAAAAAGAGAGACAGGACAAATAGGCCCTCTTGCGCAGTTGATTTTAGAAAGCAGTGCAGCTAAAAAAAGTTCTTAAGGTTGGTGCTTTGGAATTATCCAGACGCACTTATAATAAGACATGCCTGTCAGTCTGTTCTCCAAATATTCAGGCCAACATTCAAGAGCACCTGAGCCTTCACTTGGCGGCACAGACGTCAAATGGAGATGTTTATTTTGAAATAAACATGAGTTTTACGCTGCCGAGGGATTAAAGGCAGGAGACTGCAGAAGGCCGACCTTAGAGGGAATCTTTCTAGCCGAGCGTGACTTCTAACGCCCAGTCACTAAGTATGTGTGGTTAAACTAGGTCAGGCGCACGGCCGGTCCCTCAATTTTGATTCAGACAGCAGGCTCTCTCTTTCCGACATGACGTCACGTGCACTGCCACAGACTCACATCGGCAAAGACCCCCAGGGGCTGATGGGTAAAGGGAGCCGCCCCCCATCTGTCCTGTTTTAGATGGTTCACACAGAGGGGACCATGAAAAAACTCAACCTTTGTCACATATAGTGATACAAACCCATGATACATATACCTAAAAAGAACAGCAATGATGATGAACTAATGCACTAATAATGATGACGTACTGATCACTGAGAACCCTTCTATTATAGCATTAGAAATTAGCAGGTTTGCCAGAGACATTTCAATTCAGCTGAATTAATTTACTGTGATGTGAAAGCTCACTGACATTTATTACATACCTACTAATACCTTGAAAATGACTAACAACCATTAATCAGGTATTACAAATACTTTTGTGTTATATGGTTCTGTAATTTCAAGACCAACTTGACCTGACCTTTTTTTAAAAACAACACTAGCTACATCATCCCAGAGCACATACTAACCTAACCCAGCACTTAATAATTCATGATCTGGGATAAGAGGAGGTGTATGGACCCATGCCATGCCTGAGCATCTATTCTGAGGGGGATTATTGTGATGTGATTTGCTCCCCAAAGCTATTTCCCTCCGATATGCCATCAGGCAGATGGGCTGTGTCAACCAGCCTCCATCAGGATCTCTGGCCTCAAGTAAGCAGAGGTCATCTAAACACCTGAACAAAGATTTCAGACGGCTGATTTCAGCTCATCCCTCTACAGTGCACGCCATGTGGATTGCAGTCTCCATCTATCCCTTATATATTTTGTGGTTGTCAGCCCTATGCAACAAACTTGGGATTGCAACAAGTTTAGATGGAATATACAAATACCTAACAAACAACAGGAAAAGAGGAAAAAAGCCAAAAACGACCAACATCAATCTGAGACTGTGAAGTGAGGAAGCTAGAGAGCCATGCCTCCCACTGCCTTGTCTCTAACAGGAGCCTGATTTCCCATGGTGGCCCTGGGAGTGTGTTCAGTGGCTTTAAATTACACGCCATTACAGCTGTTCCTTCCTCCATTACAGGGAAATAACACCATAACTCAGTCCGCTCCGAGGAGCACAACGCAAGGGCAGGGAGAACAGAGGCGGCCCTCGTCATTCTCCAGAGGGCAACACCTCAGGCGGGCATGACAACAGGCAGAGGCGCTGCCATAGAGCACTGCCAGCTAACACTGGAACAAAGGGAGAGACGGGAGTTTTGATGGATGGGGCGATCACTGTGGCACTTGTGCTAGGCTAGCTGAAACTTTCTATTGGAAAATGGGAATGACATGACCGGGCCAACTGCCTCAGACACAATCCATCATGTGGAACGAAGAGAAAAACGGGGATATTTTTGTTGTGCTTTGTTTTGGGGCTGGTATTCACCCATCTTAACGTGTGCCTGTTTGTTTGTGTTGAGGGTTGCTGCAGAGTCAAAATGACTTGTGTTGTATTGATTCTGTAGAATTCTGGGGTATTCTTACTGTATTCTGATGTGTTCATATGTTACTTCTGTGTGTAGTATACAACGGGGAGAGGTCCATACTATTGTACATAACATAACTGTGCCTTAGGCCTGTGTGCCGCAATCAAGCTTTATTGACCATCTTCAATACAACCATTAGAACTAAAACACAACGCAACAACCAGAGAATCCTACAATTCTATGTTGCTACATTCTCCAATTTAGGTTATCTGAAAAAAGTTCTCCTACTCTCTTGCACAGAAGGGACCGAAAGCCTAGAGATTTCAGTAGCTAATTAAAACAAGAAATGTAAATCTTAGTGAAGCTCTGTGTATTTACAGTGTTTGTTAAAACTGGGATGGGTTAGTGGAATCCTTTCATGTCACAAAGACCAAACAACCAGCGAAGACTCGACAGTTAAGTAGCTGTAGCTATAAACGAAATCTCAATGAGACGCAAACAACGAAGTGAAGCATCTCCATCTGTTGTGAGATAAAGAGACTCAGAAGTGCACCTATGCTCTAACCACATACCAGCTCAGCCCCTTCACCCAAAAAACAACAAGACAAAATGGAGGCACACATGTGAGAGGCAAGTGCAGGCAGTAGAAAGTGTGTCACCAGTGACAGAGCTCCAAGACAACAGGCCAATTATCGCTCAGGCATGCTGACACCTGAATGGACCTGTGGAGATCCGCTCTGCACTGGACAACTGCATAACAATGCATTCTGGGATTCTGATGCAACACACATGTTGTTGAATTCAGAAAATTGCTACTTGCAGACCTCTGGCTGTCCTTTCAGTGTGTACACCGAGACAAACTGGTATACACAATCCTAGCTCTGTAAATAGGAAATATAGTGGCTCGGACTAGGGCTAAACAACGAATATTTTTTTAATCAAAATTGCATTTTGAATTTTTAGAATACAATAAGCGATTGTAAATTAATCATGCTGCTCGCAACTCTGAGGCTAATCGTGTTGCGTATGGTTTTTCAACTGTCATCCCCCATGTGAAAAACTGTCCAGCTCACTAATCAGACATGCAAAGAAATGGCTGCTGCTGAATTAGTGCAGAAGAGGAGTGACTCTGTGATTGTTTCTGAGTATTTCAGGCTTCGACCTGTTGTCGAGCAGTTTCTGCGCCCCAAGGCAACACAATGAACATGTCCCAACATTTAAAAAAGCACCATAGGCAGCAGTATGATATGGCAAAATACGAGTAAAAGTAGTGCTGGCCTTGACCAATAGGACAAGAGTGGGCAAAGAACAGGAGTCATCTGAGTACATTTTGGAAGCAATTCATATATTTTCATTCTCATCCTTGGATTGGTACATTGGTAGAGAGCATTTAATATTTCAATATTGTCTCAAGTGGTAATGCTCCCATATCACATGTTTTAAATGTATTGTATGAAATGCATTATGAACTGAAGCTTGACTATTACATTGCAAATCACATTCCCTGTATCTGGCAGAGAAATCGCACCAATAGTACAAAATAGTTCAACCCTAGCTTGAACCGAGCCATAAAGAATTCCAGCCAATCAACATTGAGTCAAGTCAAGTCAAGTCAGATTTATTTGTATAGCGCATTCAACATGCACAGAGTGCAACCCAAAGCGCTCCACATATAAGACATTGTCATTGACACAGACATGCAAAGACAATAGATGCGGACGGAGCGGGCGAGTCGCCAGCCGCACCGTGACACCAAGACATACATTTAAGAAATAACAAACACAAAAAAGATGCCGGACGGAGCGGGCGACGCCAGCCCACTGACACCAAGACATACAACAAACAAATTAATAAATAAAAATTAAAAATAAAATGAGTCCAATTTCCAACCGGCTGAAAATGTCCAAGGGCAAAGATGACCCGCGTGAAAACTGCGCACAGCTGTGTCTTTACGATGCAACACCAACAAAGTTCTTTATAACTGACCAACCCGGAGAATTCACTGGCAGTCTGGAGAGCACTGGAAGGACAAGACAGTCCGAATTTGTGATGGGCGACCCTGCTGATTATCAGCTCGGTGGTCCTAGACAGTGACCGTTTGTTGTTTGTTGTGTCATGGTTGACGCTGTCATCAGAGTTTCTTAGCACTCGATCCAGACTCCAGGCACCGGTAGATGCTAGCATGGCAGCTCGGTAGTCGTGGCAGCTGCAGATCTCTTGCAGATTGACGTTAGGCACCCTTGCTGAGCAATCCCTCCGTCCAGACATTGGATGTGCAGCGTCACGGATGGATGAGGGACTTCAGAGACATAAGGCAAGCTAGCCAAGGCGCTCATCAGCCCAATGGAAGCTGGTTAACGTTAACTTGACGTTGATGGTGTCAGCCGAGTTTGTTAATCAGAAGTGTCAGGAGTCAGGGGCATGGAAGGGAGGGGTGTCATTTGATTGGTCGTCAAAACAGGGTTCATCTGAGGAGAAAATGGTTCTTCACCTCTGTAATTATTTACATATATTAATTTGGCAGATGTTTTCATCCAAAGCAAGTTAGGATTTTTTGGTTTCTGTGTTTGTTGGGGTATTAAATAATATATGCATGCCCCACTCAGAAATGAACTTTTAACCCTGGTATTGTTAGTGTGTTGCTCTGCCAGTTGAGCTACACAAACACTGGGAAATGCCTGTAAAAGCTTGTGTTGAAAGAATCCACAAACTCTCCATTAGGCACTTGTGAGTAGAACCACTGCAGGAGTTTAGGGACAACTTGCTGTGATTCTTTAACCGAAAATGGAATATTGACCTGGGAGTGTTGTGCAATCTGTCTAAGGGTCTCCTGAATTCACACAACCACACCCTAAGATTCAACATTCCCATTAAGCATATCGTGCTAGTTGCTAGTGTCTGTGTGTGTGTGTGTGTGTGTGTGTGTGTGTGCAAGTATGGCATGAGGTTTACCTAGTTTTATATAGTACATAAGAGTGAGTTTAGTGGGATAGTGAAGGGCATTTGAATGGAGCTATCGCTCATGGGTTGGTTTGACCTGACCAAGCCATTACATCATAACAGTCATTAGATCGTAACAGTCGTTTTAACACTATTGAATTATCTGTCTCTCGTTATGTGTCAACTACTAGTCTATGGGTCTCCTACAATCTCGTTTCTGTTACAGCTATGTAACAATTTAGACAGTTCATGACCCTCAAATCTGCCTGGCTGTGTCTTCTGTCAAAAAGAAAAAAATAAAGAATTACATTCTTTCAAATTCAAGGTCATCCAAAGCCTCTAATCCCTTGGCATTAAAACTTCTGTCGTGCCTTTCAAAACAATACCCCATTTGGCACTGTCCCCGAAAGTGGAAGAAGCACAGCAAATGGTAAAAATAACCTCAGATGTGGGGATCTGTTCCACATGAACATCTGTCTGCTTCAAAACAATAGTCACGTGGTTACATGATAAGCCACACTCGTAAAAAAAAAAATGCTGCTGGGAAAGCTGGCCGCTCATTCTTTAATAATACACATTGTTAAAACTGACCTCAAAGATCCACTGAAATTTGTGTGCAGACAGAATGAAGACATGATTATCTCTCTACTCATTCAGCATCACCATCTGACAACACTGAATATCTTCCCTGTTAGATGAGCCTAGCATTGGGGAATAAGACAGGTAATCTGTTACAGTTCCCAGTCATTCACAAATCAGCCAGCAAACAGGCCACAGTGAAAATCCTGACCGCCCTCACAAGGAGAGCTATTCTGTTCCTCCACCGACACTGGGCATGGCGACAATGGAGTGCGAAGAAGATTAATATTTGCATGGCAGCGCTAATAAAGATGCGGCTGCTGCTGATGATGATGATGATGATGCAGAGTGGGCTAAACACGCTGCAGCTCAGCCCCGGCTCCCTCTGACAGCCACCCACATTCCTTCTCGGCGCAGGAGAGCGAGCATTAAGAGTTTCCAGTGTGCGCAACGAAGGAGTACATGCTGCTCGGTGCTTGAGTAACATAGCCCTGGGGCCTCGAGCTTCCAGAGTCATCAACCGGAAAAAAAAAAAACGCTGGACTGAGGTGGAGGAGCTGGGGTGGGGGGTTTTGCAGACAAATATGGTCATGGTAGCTTGTCACCCACCTCACTCTCTCTTTCTTTCTCTCTCATACACACTCTCACCCTCTCTCTTTCTCTCTCTCTCATACACACTCTCACCCTCTCTCTTTCTCTCTCATACACACTCTCACCCTCTCTCTTTCTCTCTCTCATACACACTCCCTTACTCTGTCTTTCTCTCTCTCTCTCATACAAACTCTCACCCTCTGTCTTTATCTCTCTCTCTCTCTCATACACACTCTCACCCTCTCTCTTTCTCTCTCTCTCATACACACTCTCACCCTCTCTCTTTCTCTCTCTCTCTTATACACACTCTCACCCTCTGTCTTTCTCTCTCTCTCTCTCATTCACACTCTCACCCTCTCTCTTTCTCTCTCTCTCATTCACTCTCACCCTCTCTCTTTCTCTCTCTCTCATACACACTCTCACCCTCTCTCTTTCTCTCTGCTGACAGCTCTCAGAGAGGTCCGTTCTTGGCAGCATTAATTATTCACAAAGCAAAATGCATGCCTGGCTTTTGTGTGCCTCCCATGTTTTCAAAACACGCTGAGCGCAGTCACAGTTCTGCGCCACTGACAGCCTCCCAGAACTCTGTTCTTATCTTCAAAGATTAATGTTCCAGGCTGCATGCAGGAAACATCTCCTTTGTTTTGGTGACACTATCAAATGCTCATTGGCCAAACAGGTGAGGACTTAGCACTAACACCATCCCACACATGCAGGAAAATGTCTTCTTGGTTTTGGTGAGACTATCAAATGCTCATTGGCCAAACAGGTGAGGACAGGTGAGCACTAACACCATCCCACACAACTGTGGACTATATTGGTCAGTGATGCGGCTTCAAGAGTGTCAGTGTCAAGACATTCACCATTATATGGGAAGATAATCTACTGCTGTGTTTGTCTTTCTTGAGCTGTCCTGATCTCTCTGCTCTTCAAATCATTTTCCCCACTAAGAGGCATCTGTCCATTGGTCTACTTTATGCAGCGTTGAGAGTGTGTGTGCAACATCAAAATGCTTCCCCAGCTAAGCCAAACCTTGCGCTCTGCCTCTAGATGACCTATTTTCCACTGACACCACTGATCCAGTGAGAGCAGAGAGCAGCTCGTGGGCAAAGGCAAGAAGGGCCCAGGCCACCGTTCAAATCACGGCGTGATGTAATTGCGCACTCTCCACTTTAGATGTAGTGCGAGAGAGAGATTAGCCTGTGAGGTCAAAAAAACAACAGAAAGATGTGCTGAGCATGCCAAACACCCACACGGAGATGAGTGTGGCAGTGTGCTAAATGGAACTAAGCTCATTTGGGTCAGAGGGACAGGAGCCAGGTTGCACTAATGTTCCAACACCATCACTGGCGTCACCACTGGTGTCGATCCTCAGACAAAGCCATTGGTGGGTGCTGCCCATTGTCCCCTAAAAGTCCATGAAAACCTGACACTGGTTTGCAAAACATTGTGAAGATGCAAAATGTGATTTTGTATGTGTGTGATTTATGGGTGTATGGCTATATGGGTGTATAGCTATATGAAATTTTCACTCAAAAAACAAAGATGAGGAAAATCAACCTCATACTGAAACCATACATTGCTCTCTTGAGGAATACTGTCTACTGTTCTATTCTATTCCAATGAAGGGTTGTATGTAGCCTAATACCTGTCCATTCATTCATAAGGCAAATGACAAGGTACTGTATTCAAACGTGCCATTTACCCCTGAGAATTCGTTCAAAAATATTACTAGGCCTACAGTTCAGTTCACTAGGGCAAAAACCTCACAAAAAGTCCAACACTCAAATGCACTCGCTACAACGCCCATCGTGCCCAGACTTGACTCGAGTGTTGCAGGTAAGATCACGTTGCGTAACTAACGTGCCTGATGTGCGGTCTTTCATCTCGCTGAATTCAGACACCGTGAATACCCAAGGAGCTGGATTGTCTAAGAAGCTTAGTCCACCGCGAGGCCCGCGGTCGGAGAGTGTCCACTCAGCCAGTGAATGTATGTCACAGTGAAATGATTTCTGAAAGGGGTGAACAAAAGAGAGACGCAACTGCAAAATTGCCACAGCAGGATTCTCACAAGCCTACTGTACCATCTTTCCCCTATGTTTTTTCCCCCACCATTAGGGGCGGCGCAGGAAACAGGGTGCATAGAATCATAAAAACATACACCATACGAATAGGCTACAACAACGTTATGTTGAATAACGCACGTACAGATACATAAATTCAGACACAACTATGAAGAATTATTCAGTCAATCATCACCGCGTAGAAGATGAAGAGCCAGCGTAGGCTACCATTTCTCAAAATGTCCTACAATATGAACGAGAGCGTTGCAGGCAATGCATATGACTAGCCTACGTCAGGATTCACATTTGCCCTAATTTAAAAAGTGATCTCAATGTAAGACTTATTTGACAAGACGTTACAACAACTACACAACGCGGTGGTGTTCGTCGTCCCAATTAGAAAACATTAGGCTACTAATAAACATGAATATATTGCATGCTATTGCACGTGGTTTTGTCGAATGCTCTGCAAAATAATAACACTTTATAGCGATAATGCATATCTTGGGGTGTTGTGTTGTAATAGCATGACGGTCTGTCAATGAATTGAATCAGATGTGAATTCATGTGTGACTGCACCTTCAAAATGAGCAGAAATACCTTATTATTCGCCATTGCATCATATAACATAATAATTTAGCTTTGCAACAATAGCTTTCTATTATAGCCTGCTGGTTTTGCAGTAAAAGACACTGGTGAATTAAGGTTGTAACATCTTACAGGAGCGATCAGGTGCATGGCGCCGAGTATCAACCCCCATTTTGCCTACCATTAATGACAGAAATGCAGGACATATTCACGCACAGTGAAGTGGATTATTTTTGCTACTCACCCGCAAAGCCGAAAGGTCAATCTCGTCCAAACTTCTAGCGGGAGAATCGGTCGCCATGATTATCTTGCTTAATAAATTTCAAAGTGATGACACCCAAAAATCATGTAGACTGGGTCCAACATCCGCCTCGGCCACGGTGTTGAATCCTTGGCAGTAAGATTACACCCTCCGGATGAAATCTAAAGGATGCCTGAAACAGTCAATTCCCTCGTGATCCCGGGGGGAAAACCGAGAATGAAACCGAAGGACCAGTGTCTCAGGTGCTACATTAACGCATGTATGGAGGACATGCTTCGCACCGTTTACATCGCCCAGATGAACTATAACAAAATCGGGCAAGGCACAGGCGCGCACATACACGCATATCCCGGCCCGGCGGAAAAGTGTCAATCACGAACGTTGTCGGGAGTGGTCAGGACAGGAGGCGGGCAGAGCTCCTGAAGACTCCGGACGCCTACAGTGCCATTACACGCCCACCCACGTAAATATCTGTACAACATCAAGTTCACTTCTGTGAATGTAATGTCTGTTCACGGATATGGTAGCCTATTATTGAGGGAATTCTTTTGGTGAATAGCTGGATGTTCACATTTGCATGATTAAAAATGTGAATAGTCAAGGTGTGGCCACGCTTTGACACTGAAGGTTACAGTCTGCAGCGTTGCAACATGCAGTAGCAAACAGCTGCACATCGACAGCATAAACCTTCTTAACCTTGAGATGAACCTCTCTTTCCGGTGACCTTTCTAAAGTCCTCTCTCATCTTATCAACATCCACTCTAGTCAAAGCAAATAGAAACTACAAATCATGATATAGTTGAAAAGCACTATCGTATACTCTGTATCATGTGTAGCCTATTCTGTTCTAGCCTATTTATATCCAAAGCTACATCCCTTTCCGCGCCGCGTGTGTGCGCACGCGTGGGTATGTAGCCCAAGCATTCTGGAATAATTTTTTCACATTTCATATTAAACATTTCATGTTTAGCCTAGTCCATGTGTAGAGAGGCTGAACAGCCTGTCAGGAGAAAGATGCATATGTTTGAAGATTATCTGGGATAGACTAGAAGCAGATATAATATCAGCACAACACCATTTACTCTGTGAGGGAATCTTGTAAGAAAGTGGATGACAAGCACATACACAAATACATCAGTAATTCAAGGTATCAATCACTTCAAACCTGCAAAGCACACAGGCAATAATTATCTACATGGTCATGTGTGTATACCCAAGAGAGTAGAGAGGCAGAGAGAGACAGCACACTGCAGAAGAGAAAAAGGCACTGGTATAGTGTAGAAAACAGGAAGGTGTACAGCAGACAGAAGGAGCACTGAGCTACACAACAACACACACTTCCTCACACCTTCCGTTTATGTAAGCAGCTGGTTGTCATAAACCACCTCCCCCCCTTCCTGTGTGCATCAGCTCAGCTTGAAAACATCCTCTCTCTCTTTCTCTCTCTCTCTCTCTCTCTCACCATGCTGTATTATAAGAATGTGTGGCAATGGTTTAATAAAGGAATGTTAAACCAGTCTGTCTCAAGCAGTGGGACTCTGATAAAGCTGCAGCTCTCGAGCTGTTGATGGCAATGCCAGTTGTTTGCTGGTGAGATCTAACCCTTGAAATGAAAACATAATAAAAAACTTTCTATCAAACGAATGTTTCCTTTGGGCATCTTTGAAGATTTCAGAAATCAATTACGCGTACCGTGACAAAACTGACTGCCATCTAGTGGTGGGTCTTCTGACGCTGGCGGATTGTGAAAGTGGGGCACCGTACGAGATGCACATAGAAGATCAAAAGATGAAGCTATCACATGTCACTCCACACACACCCGTGATGTCTCTACATACATAGAGCCAAAGCCTATGACAGTCAGGTAGAGAAAGAGAGAGAGAGAGCTGTTGAGGAATGATAATCAGAGTGAAGGGCATTCATGACAATGTGTGTGTGTGGGGTAGTTCAGTAACGCTTGTCTCCCAGTGACACATCTGAATTCAGGCGTGATATATTATAGCATATAATCAATCAGTGTGTCAGACTGGATGGATTCAATTCCTGGGCTATCAGTGAACACTGTGTGCATCAGCTCAGCTTCTCCTCTTACTTCTCCACTGCTACAAATAAACCATTGGCTCTTGCAGTAAATTAGAATGGTAATGCAGGCTCCCCGGCTCCTCCAGCTATGGTATCTCATTAGAGGAATCAATGACAGAGGAGAGGCTCTGACACAGGAAAGCAGCGGAGGTTACCATGATCTGACAAAACACAGCAGTATGCAAACAGTTTTCTGATTCAAATGTCCCACTTGAAGCCTACTTCGGAATGCGCAGGGCCCCCTTGTTCCTGTACCTCAGAGCAGAAGCTCCAGAGAAGAACAGAGCCTCACCTAAAACCTCACACCTACCTGCCATGGGGAACCTTGCTCCTCTCTCCCCTCAAAGACATGCCAAAACAGATTGTTCCCCCCAAAACCAGCGGGAGTGTTTGTTGAGTATGCTTAAGTAGAGAGGGGCCAACGTAGCTGCTGCCATACTCCATTCATCTCCCCACCAGACATGCCAGAATCCAAGCGCCACATTTCACACATAACTTTCATGTTCACAGATCTAAGGGCTGGCACTCTGCTTTTTTTCCTTCTCCTTTTTTAAAAAAAGAACCTTTTTGTTTTGATCCTTGCAAGCTAATAAATCAGGTCAAAGGCCAGCGGCTAGAGAAAAAGCCGAGGCTGTTCAGGCAAAAATCAATCACCTACGGATTGATGATCTGTTGCAACACTATAGCATCTCATGGCTCCGATGCAGACCACCACAACAAGACTGTGTTGTGGGAGAACAAAGGCAACCTGTTTCAGCCCAGGGGTTGTCAGCACCGCAGCACACACAAGAGATATTGGGTTTCCAATGTCAGCTGGGACTGCACATTACGTAATTAGTCACACAAACTCAGACGTGATTCACATGTGAGCTGGGTTTAATCAGGCCAGAGAATCAGGAGGAGAATGGAGGGCACTTCATAAAGCCTCCCAAACAAAGGGATCAACAGGAAGAGGAAGAGAAGTGAGCAAACAAACACACTGTGGTGTTTCTGTTCCATATCTTACAGCCTTTGGTGGGAAGGCCTGCTAAATTGTTATTTGTTTTATTTTTGGAGGTATATTGTTATATTGTATTGAGGGAAGTCACTAGATGATGAACTTCCTTGATTAAGTTTTACTGTAGTTGCTCCTCTCTGATTCCCTTATTGTGAAGGGTTCATACCTTATAAACAGGGATGAGTAAAAATCCATTAAAATGTATTTTAAAATAAAATATCAAATACAGTCATTTTAAGCACATCAAAATAAACTACAAAATACAGTAGTCATGCCATGTATCAAAATAAAATACTGTATTTTTGTATTTTAAAAATACTAAAAATATTCTTCAATGGGAGCATGAAATCACTTAGCAAACCTTCCATTTCTGTCTATTTAATCTATTCCTTCATCAGCACACTGACTCTGATAAATGGCCAGTGTTAGAGAACAACAGCTTTTCTCTGCCTATGGGACAGATAGATAGCCTACACTCAAAAAGTCACTTGCCAAGTGGTACAAAGTGGAGACCCTGAGATTGTCAATACATGCCCAGATTGCTTGACATTGCACTGTGTAACACGGTTGATCAGGAAGGATCATGACCCTTTTAGTTGGTTTTCAACTAAGCGGGGAATGTGTAAGTGCTAAATGGGGTTATATTGATGCCAAGGGGGATAAATATGAATACAGTGATGCTTCAGGTGATACATGGGGCTACTTTTTGAGCAATATTGCATAATACAAATGACAAAAAATACTATTTTGTATTTGAAATACATATTTTAAATACATGCATACTGCCCATTCCTGCTTACATAAAACTGGTATGAGATGGGGAACTAGCAACATCCTTTGTTGTTGCTTTAGTAAGGATTCTGTGTTTCACCTTCTGAATAGAATTTGCCATGAGCCAAGTTAGTGTTTGTGGGCAAATATACAGATGCTTGAGACACACACGACACAAGAGATTCACTGCATGTGCAGTGTCTGATTCAGGGGGCTGCAGTATGTCATACTGAGGTCATGACTTGCACACAGAGGTGTAGAGGTAGCCACTGGAGCCAGTGACTCAAACTTACACACTCACACACTTAACCAGATTCGAGATAGATGACTTCTGACATCACAGAAGTAGATTCAGCAAGTTACAGCTGAATCTAAAGAAAAGAAAATTCATATACAGGAGTCTGATGGTATGGAAATCATATGCATTTAATTATTTGCATAACCTGTACATCAATGCACACAGATGATGCATATCATCAAGGAAGATCTTCATTGGGTTTTACAACACATTTGACATTCTGTGCAAAAACAACATAAGGCAATACATGTGAAAGTAATACCTTGCAAAGGAAGAGACAGATATCCTCAAGAGAAAGACAAGACACAGTTAGAAAAAGAGTGTTATGGTCCCCAAACAGCTATAGATATACTTAACTTATTTAGCCAGTCAGACTTTAAGACAAGACTTTAATTTAAGATCCCCAGAGATAGCTTAAAAGTAATCACAACACTCTGTGATGGAAAGTATTATTTTTTTCTTTGTGATGCATGCACTGGACCGAAGCACATCACATTATTTATGACAAGTAATTAAGAATTAATGACTTGCGTTAAACTGCATGAAAATAGGAAGTTACAGCTGAATGCCATGCTGTTATCCAGGGCCTACTTACAGCCAGTGATCACATCAGCCAGTGAGCCAAGAGAATTCACGCACAGACAGTAGACACCTATCCATCGACTTTTCCACAAGTAGACAAAATTGGCAAATGAACAATTTTCGACACCATACCATACTGATTCACCAAAGACGGCATGCCACATTTCCAAAAAAATGAATGGCAAAAGCGCCCTTTTCTGAAGGCACTCCTACAAAGTGTTTTCTTTCTTTTTTCAAATGACTGTTATCACCAAAAGCATCCTTATCATGGCATCCTTATCATGGCTTTATAATGGTCAAGTACAGGCAAATGAAATACATTTCAGTAAGATCACAGTATTAGGGTCAGAACTACAGACAAAATATGTAGTAGAATGTTCATGTTAAAAAAGGTTTAAAGGCAGATACATAAAAACAAGAAACTAATGAAATTTAGGAATGTTAAAGAAAATATACTGCATAAGTTAGGGTCCTAATAATTGGCACTTGTGTTATTGCACCTCTTGCTTTCTAATCATACACATTAACAAAACGCTTACAAGGCATTCTTGGTAATGCTTCTGTGTTATCGTCTAGTATATCAGTACTGAATCATTATGTCTTTTAAGACATCTGAAACTCCCACAGGGTTGAAACCCCCTCCTCTCAGTCAATACCCTCCCTCTCTTAAAATGCACTGTGTGAAAACAATGTAGACTGCAGTGTAACATCACTGTAATTGCATAGTGTTCAACTGTAATATGTTAATTACAAATGTAAAAAAAAAAACTATAAAAGGTACCGGTAATAGAAGAGATTGACATAGACATTGAGGAAAGACAGATAGAATAAGAGTCATGCATTGGGTTAACCGTTACTTGGGAAGAGTGGTGGCTCATTCCCTTTAGTCTTCTGACTGAGGTCGTATCCAGGCAGTAGCTCCTTCATCTGTGTAGGATGGCAGGACGGCATTGCTGGTGGCCCTGACTCGAGGCATTCAATCTTCAAAATGACATTTCTGACTGGATGGCAAGAAGTCATTACATGATGATGACGACGAGATTCTCCACCCCTCTACGAGTCCCCTCCCCATGCGATCCACGGTCCGGCTGCGGTGGCGGCGCTCACTGGTGTGCCGGCTCATGTCCAGACCTCCATGGGCACCATGGCCTCCTTGGAACCGATGGGCGGCAGCAGGTTCTGCTCGCTAAGGAACTGAAGAGGGAACTGGACGAGGAAGCCACGGATCTTCTTGAGCTCCTCCTGGGCCCGCGCAGGGTCCTCCTTGTCCAGGCCAGGCTTTGCCAGGTAGCCCTCCAGCTCAGTGATGCTGCGCACGTCACTGGACGGGAGGCTGCGGAACACCTGTAGGGGGAGGAAGAGGAGGAGACATTAGACAATGATGAAAAAATAACTCTTCTGATCAGCATTACAAACATTTTCAAATTAAAATATACAACGTCTGAATAATCTTTGTTAGATTGCTAATTGCTAATGCTAGTTGCTCACCTTACAATTACAAAAGACACAAAACAAAACAATATTATCTAAAATAATAAGCTTTTTCTGCTGATTAATGATGGAGGCATGCACTTGCCCTTTGGTAGATGGTGGCATTGATTGCTGCTGTGGTCATCCACACTTCCTTGTAGAAGGTGTCACTGATTGGGTCAGACACATCGATACTGCTGTCTGTATTGGCCCCTAGGATCATGCTACAGAGAAGAGCAGAGAAATATTCACTGTGTTGAGATAATAAAGGCAGTATGTGCATACATTAGAGATATATCTACTGTATCTATGACACAATGTGTCATCATGTTTATTTAGGTTGTGTGTGCAAGTGGAAGTATGTTTGTGGTGCAGTGCATAGTTTTGTGTATGTGTAAATATTTAAAGTTCCAATTTAGTGTTATTTTGTCACCTATTTTTAATTTAGTCATAGTCTTAGTCTTGTGACGAAATGTCCTTTTTAGTCTTTGTCATATTTAGTCATTCAAATATCATTTTTGTTAGTCAAGTTTTAGTTAACTAAAAAGTCTCGTCATTTTAGTCTAGTTTTAGTCAAAAGAAAACTAAAGGTATCTTAGTCTTAGTCAGTTTTAGTCAACACATTTTAGTCTTTTTTTTTTAAAACAAATTATTTCTGATTACCATTTGAGTCAAATAGTGTTTCACACATCTCAATTTTCCAACAATATTGTGTGTCCACAGGGCTACTTTCGTCTGTTATAATTACTCATTCTGATTTTTTGTCAGTCCATTATGTTTACATGCACAGGTAAGTCGAGCTACAGTTATAGCTCGGCTGGGATTTGACCATAGACAGTAAAGATTTGACTGGACCACTGTCATATTCGTAGACCAGTGTTTCTCAAAGTGTGGTCCGGGGATCACCAAGTGGTCCGCGAGCAGACGTGGTAAAATATAATATAGATGAGTTGTTTGCCAAATAACTTGTAGTTAAATCCAAACAGTTCTGCAACACTGTCTATGTAAATATGCCAGTTTAAATCATACAGAATGAATCCTCTGACACAATAAGCAGTGCAAAGACAATAAGCAAGGTGGTTCAGTGAGTAGGCCTATAGACTAATTATAGGCTACTGTTGAAGTAGGTCTAATCTTTTTTTTTTTTTTTTTTTTTTTAGCTAGGGTTAGTTAAGTGGTCCTGAAACTGAAATAGTTTGAGAAACACTGTCGTAGGCCAATGTATTAATGTTTTACTCCGCCTCACTAGATGGCGATATGCGCCCAAACACAACAGATTCCCCAAACAGACTCTCCATCTTAGCCATAGCTAACTTGCTAGCGAACTTTCTATATTAGCTTACTTGCTAGCAAACTTTGCATCATCAGTCTAACTAGATGAATAGTTGACATTACATGCTGAACATTTTCGTATGGACATTCTGGGGGATGTTAATTTGTATGAGAGAAGCGTCAACTTCTGGGTATGTAGCAGTGGCATAAAGCTTAGGTAGTTAGCTTGCTAACTCTGGCAGAAATCTCCAGTGTTCTTGTTCCATGTAGTTTAGGTGTTTGCAGCCACAGGGTTGCAGCAGCAGCACGTAGACTAGCCTACAGGAAAGCTGTTGCGTATGAACTCATTCGGAATATTTTGAAAACGTAACAGCTAGATATTCTGTCTTCTCATTTTGTAGACGAACATGAAGGGAGATTTTTATCTTAGTTTTTATTTCATGCAAAACATTTTAGTCTCGTCTTTTTTCGTCAACAATAATGCATCTTAAGATAGTCTTAGTCAGTGTTTCAGGACATTACTGACGTCTCGTCATCGTCTCGTCTTAGTCATGAAAAAAAAGGTCGTTGACGAACATATTTCCTCTCGTCTCGTCTGACGAAATTAACACTATTCCAATTCTCCCTCTCATCGCCATAATCATGCTTAAGAAGGGGCGCCTTGCCCGAAACATCCGTGGGGCAATTAAAAAAAATAACTGAGTGCTATCCTTTATCAACAGTTCCATCTCTTCCCCCCATAGTTAAGGCACCTGAAGCACTCCTTTCTGAGGCGCAGCCCGAATGGTCCGGCCTGGTACTCCTCTCCATCCATCACTGACGTCACTGTCTCTGTGTCCTGGTAGATGACTGCCACCTCACTGTCCCTCTTCCCCAGCATACTACGGTCGTTGATGTTGGCCGAGCCTGGAGAGACAGGGACACAGGAAAAACTCAAACACACTTAAACCTTGCAAAACAAGCGGTCACAGCTCTTTGGAGTCACTGTCCAGGGTGAGGGCTGCCTGTATGGCAGTTGTAATATTTTCAGCAGAACAGCAGAGGGCGCCACAGGGTTATTTTCAGTAGAGCCGTTGAGTCGTACACCTCAAATGTGAACTCCAATTCTATGTCCCAGACCTGACATGCCTGACTGAATCCATTAATTGTACGACCTATAGCCGGGAAAGCAGAGAGTTTTAAATGAAAAAGGAGTTTCAGGTTTAACCTCAGTGAAGTTTGAAGGAGTCAAGCAACACGAAAAAAATGTTTCTTGTTGACTTTTAAGTAAGATATGTCGATGTGACTAGGGATAGTGGGCTTTTCAAAGTGGACTTTTCCCATCCCTGTCTGTAATGGCCACAAAAAGGAGATGGCCACAGCCTCCTGAGACCGAGCAATTTAAAATAATAATACTACTACTACTACTACTAATAATAATAATTTATTTTGTAAAAGCGGGTCTTGATTTTAGAGAAAAAAAATAAATGCAATGCATTGAATTACAGTAGGATCTTATGATATTTGAGACATTACGTAAGGGATAATGCCCATTGAAGTTAAGGGGGCACGTGCCCCCTCGGATTTTTCGGATCATAACTTTGTTCCTATTATGCTCCATATACTAGATGACCAGTCAACAGCCCTTTTCCTAAAATTGGTGTCTGTGTATGTTCCCATAACAACTCACACGTGCATTGAGCTCGCAATGTTTTGCTTGTGTTGAACTGTTACAGTTAACTTTAGGCTACAGTTTGAACAGTTGAACCAGAGACGGTTGATAAAGCGAGACGATTCACAGAAGGGTTCTTCCTGTTCCCCTATGACGTATGGTTCACTAGCGCCACGCCTTTTTAGGAGACTAGCGAGAGATTCTTTACACTGTGGCCCTATGGAAGAAATCATTTTTTTCTCGGATTATGCCCCAGCCCTTAATTATACAGCTCGAGATTGGACATTTTAATGCATTTTCTGTAATTCACATGTGTTCCTTACATTCTGACACCGACATGGCGTTTTTCAGATGAACAGTTAAGGAGAAAAACGACTTTGTTTGCCACTTGTCTGTCTGTTTCTGTAACCCACTGGCACGCAAATTACAATGGAAATACAATAGGCCTACACCACTTATTTTTTCATTGACATAAGGCTAAAAATATGATGAACACTGGCATTTCTCTTTCAGATACCATATTATTGAACTAGTAGAAGAAAGAGGCAGCTTGTTAATATAAGGAGTGCCGACTTGTCCATCCGATCCAAACAAGTAAACCTGAGGAAAGGAGGGTATAAAGTGTGTGAGGCTAACTTTGAATGGTAGGGTTTTATTTGAAATTCACATTTTCAACAAATCCCACAATTTAACACCTGCATACATAGCCACATTCTGCAGTCTACCCACAAGGAAAAGAATAGCACAACTGCCCTAAACCCCCTCCATCAACTGCCAGTAGATGTGTCCTGCATTGAGTGGTAGTTAAGCATTTACAAAACTAAATACTGTTATTGTCTTTGAATTAACTAACATCCTGCATGGAGTGTAGGAAAGCAGGATATCTTCGTTTGGTTGGATGAAGGTTGAAGTCATATGGCCAGCATTTACAGCACCTAAAACAGAGACAACACCACACAAAGTAAAATAAAAAAACATCATGAATTACAATTATGTTCTTATGTTCTTGAAATTAAGTTACTACACCTGCACATTGCTTTGCTTAATATGATCCTTCCTACTATAAATGCTGTGATAACACAATAGGACTGAAGACTATGATACAGCTGGAGAGGCTGCCAAGTTAGGCAAATACTACGACTGACTTCTTTGAGGCCATGAACAGGCTTTTTGATGTCTTAAATTCACGGTACAAATGTCCATTCAAATACCCTACTCCAGTTTTAGCATCAGTCAAATTGTGATTACAGCACTTGATTACAAACACAAACACTTACTTCTTCTCAGCGCATCTCTGACCCCAATCCATGGCGTCGTCCTATAGGACCACAAAGCAGACATCAGATCCACCATCTTACGGAGAGCCTTCAGTGGATTGAGTCTTGGACCTTCAGAACAATACATATAGTGCAGCAATCATTCTCAGTGTGTTAACTAATGTTGAATAATAGATCTTTTTTTCCCATACAGAGGGAAGTTTAAATCTAGTTACAGAGTTTCATAGTGACAGGCTGTTGGTCGAAACATGTTGGCCAATGCAGCCAAAAAGGCTTTTCCTTGGAGTGCCTTTTGTAGAATTAGTTTCAACTTTATTTTGGTAGTGTTTCATGAAGTCTTCAGGTCTGATTGTTAGTAGCCTATATGAAATTATATTTGATATGTTTAACTTTGAAAGTCTGTAACTTGTATAGGGCAATTCCATAAAACTGTCACATCCATAATGCCAACTAAATACCATGGCATTGTGTTGGTGTTATGGATGTTACAGTTTTATGGAATTGCCCTATACATTTGAATGGCCACAAGAGCGACAGTTACAGAACACAGTCTATGTACATAGCATTGACTTATCCTCTGAATAACACAGGTTCAAGTTCATTCCTCCCTGTCATCGCAGGTTCATCCTCACCATCCATAGCGTCCTTCTGCTCGTCCAACAACTGGGGAGAGAATTAGCAAACATGACGCTTCATTTTAGTGCTGCTTGATAAGGGTCTGTGCAAGACCATCCGAAAAAACTACTCAGAACTGATGTAACGTTATTCAACACAATCGTTGAGCGCCACCCTGACTACACATTTGCCATCAGAGACAAACTTAATACAAAAATATGTAATGTGCAGGATCGGGGCAGAGATCAGTAGAGAAAATCGTCGCGTCATCGAGGACAGACAGAGAATATGGCGTAAAACTAAATGTTTCACTACGCTAAAACTGATAATAAAATTCAGTGCACCAACAACTGTGTACATACGGTACTCATTTTTTACTAGCAGCTAAACACATTTCAAAACTGCTAAATCAATGTAAACTTGCAGTAGATCTGATCCACAAGCTATAGTGATGCCGATTTAGGTAGAGCAAATATCAGGTTCAGAATTATCTTTGTAGCCTAACTACCAAATTAATCTGGTAGCTAGTGCCTCAGCTAGCTCTGCTATAGGTATCAGATGGTTAGCTAACGCCAACTAACGTTACTCCTCAATGAGCTAACATTCATGACGGCGACAGGAGATAATAATAATGTTATTACCTAAACTACGCAGACATTTTACTACATAGATAACTCGTTACACAGACACAGACTAATCACAAATACCTTGCCACATTTCAAACTGCCACTTACCTGGAAATCAGACCGCATCTTGCCACGACGATGTACCAAATTCAGTCACCCAGGCCAGCTCCAGTTGGTCACAGCAAGAGAGAGGCGCGAAAATGAAAAATCTTTGACGTTTTCATCAACGAGGTAGCGTCAGCGCATTCTGACCACGCCTTTTTAGGAGGCAGGAACTGTGTACAATTCCATTCCATTGTAGAAGCCTGTGCTGCTTTATCTTTGTATATTAAGGATCTTTGGTTGAACTGTTACAGTTACAGTTTAAACAGATACAGTCAATGGTGTTGAAGTGGTAAGTAGTCTAGCTAAGCAATAAAAAGTAGTGGAATTATTTGTAGTTGACCAGGAAATTTTGACTTGATGATCAAATTAGAACTATGGATTTGATGTTGGCCGCGAATTCAGAGCATTACGTTAACGTTAGCCTACATGATGTCAGTATAACGTAGCCTAGGCTACTCTTACAAGTATTACAAATATTTGGCAAAGTCTCCTGGTTCAATTGTTTCCAGTTTCATAAACGAGGGTGTTAGATTTGCAGTGACTACAAAATCCAACCTAATACCATTAGGCCTACCAAATGTTGGATGTTCCTCCACTTGTTCTCTTCACGTATCTGGCTGCTAATCCATGTAATGAAAAGGGATAGCCTACCCGTTCAAAAGGAGGCTTAAAGTTGCTTTATATAGGATCGCTATGACCGTGATGTAGAGGGCAAGAAAGTATAATAGTCTCTCTCGTGCTCATAACTTAGGTTATTATCACTTGCTCATGATTTGCAGATAGCAACTTACCAATGAGGTAGCCTATTGCTTACCATAATGGTCATGAAAAATATATTAGGCCTACTAGTAAAATATTCAAATATTTAGGGTTAACCTTACTCAGCACTGAAACCTGTCAAACTTCTTTCAAAAGTCCTTCATCAAATAAATTAAGATTAAAATAATTTAATTTCTGAGCACCACAAAGTCAGACCTCAGCAACTTTTTTAATGCAAGATTGTTCTTAGGTCACATATCAATCAAATCATAACAACTGCAATGATACTGTTTTTAAAATCATGTGTAGTAGGCCTAAGTGTAAATGTGTGTGTCTAAACATGCTTTAATGAGCTGAATTTGAGCTTACAGTTCTTTCACCAACCTATGTGTTTTACATTAACTTACAAAATAGATACTTTAGCTTAGTCCTCAGATAGAGGATGGTTGCTGCTCTGTTAAGGTATTTCTGTCCCTCCCAAACTGCATTAAAATGGTATGTTTAAGCAGCCAGAATTTCAAAATCTCCTGGGGGAGAAATCACCGACCCCCCTCTAACAGGACTACTGTGATTACTGTGAATGTATGTGTGTGCGTGTGTATCTGTTTATGCACATGTGTGCACATGGAATGGGTTAACATGACCCCTGGAGGCAAACATACGGAAAAAATTGGTCATCCTAGGCCCTACGGTTCTCAAGATATTCACAGAAAACTGTGTCTGCCCTACCCTCCTTTAGGGGTGCAGTCCAGCTGGGCTACAGATCAAAACGAAAAACGATGGTTCCATGCTATCCATATGGGGTTACATGCCCACCAAGTTTCGTCTACCCCGGTCTTTCAGTGTCCTGGGAATCCTTGACGGAAATTTGGACATGCGAAAAAAAATAAAAATCTGACTAAACCTATATGACCGCCGCTTCGCTGTTATTTGTTATTATTATTTGAACATCAGTAGTAAAACGAGCCAAGATATCGTTTTCAATAAAAGAGCTTGCAGACATTACATAAGTATATTTGGGAATATTTAAAAGTGTATCACTCCTTTTATGGTAAGTTCTGTAACCCTGCTTTGTGAGATCTCCTCCAGGAAGAATGAAAAAAAGTCCAATACACCAGCTCAATTAACCAATTTATTGCGACGCTTATTGCGGGCACTAGCCCTTCATCAGCCCTTCATCTCCTCCAGGACATGATTGTGTCAGGTGTGTCCAACCATAGGTCAAGTTCAAGTTTTCTCTTCACAAAAACAGGATCAGTCAGGGAATTAGTCACGAGTGCTGGTGCTTATAACAGTCTCAGCAGCACAGGATGTAATGACTGGATAATGAGCCTGCAGTATTATATTATGCTAAATTCAATTTAATTCCATTTGTGTTGAACAGAGCAGAATACTAGTTACTAATACCGAAGAAAAAGAGAAGTTTGTTTATCACACACAGAGAGGGTGAGTATAGGCCTGCCTACAAAAAACACACAAAATACCCTTCAATTAGGGGCAACATGTTCTGAGTCATATTCTTCCTCTAAAAAGGTTTTCAGTGAGTCATGTTTAATGCTGATTTACCCTGAACATAACTGGCCCTGGATCAGGCTAGGTGGGCAGTCTGTTACTATGGTGATGTGCCACACTAAAAAGAGATCCATCTAAAGGGTTAAGGTGCAAGCCCAGGTTACATTGATTTAAATCTGTAGTTTACTGAAATCTGTAGTTTGCCAGCTAAACCACCGAATGGTACGTAAAAGTAGGGTGAGATCTGGAATATGCATGTAAAAATGTTACTGACACTAAATCCTGTGTATTATGCAGAATGACTAAGCACTTCTGTAATGGCTCACCAATGATGACCGTGTTATCATCAGCGATCAGCATTTTGCTGTGGACGTAGATGAGCTCAGTCACCAGTTTGCCTTCTAGTTCAGCATGCGTCCGCAGTCCACCAAACGAGATGTAATTCATCCACTGATCCCCCACTGAAGAGAGCAAGAGAAAAAGCAATAGACAGAAAGAGACAGGAAAAAAAAACTTTCTTCAACTGTTTTCAGTTTAAACCCACCAACAGAATCAAGAGCCAATAGCAACCGCAAACACCCTTGTTTTTACAGCCATAGAAACCAGCAGCCATTCTCACGTGCTAACAAACAAACTTGAGCCTTCCTAGGAGTATTGAGTTTACATATTCGTATACTGTATACGGTCCTTGTATTTGCTCTTCAAATGTAATGAATCGGTGAGCTGTTCAGGTGGACAAGCGCAAGAGGATGCATGCGAAGGTCACTGTATCCAGCCAATAAGCCGAGTGTGGTCTGCTTTGCGGCAGACCCGGCCACTCTGCAAGGCAACACCGCCGGGCTGCTGGATAATTCACACTCAAGCACTGCCTCAGGTTCTCAAGAGCCCATCTCAGGCCCCTCGGCAGCATGACTTAGCACCATTCCAATCCACAAGTGTGTGTGTGTTTGTTTGTGTGTATGGAGTGGGGGGGGGGGGCTTGAACAACTGTCGGATTTTGAATAAAAGCGTGGGTATAAAGCCGGCTACGCATGTACTTACATGTTGCCTTTAGCAGTTGCCTGTGTAACAAACTCCAATTGTTATTTTGCATGATTTGTACACTGAGTCACGGGTAAGCCATGCTGGTTTTACGGGTGGTGGTAAAAGGTTGCCAAACCAGCACTTCCTGTTTCACTGCTCCTCCTGTGCACACAATAATGACGTGGGCACAGGCCTGAAACTCAAATCAGAGGCCCTGCTGTGTTGACTTGAGGTGAGGTCGAATCCCTCATGCCATTGGTCTTAGATCAGGGTGGACTGGGAGACCTTAATGCTTGAGGGCGAGCCACAGGAACCACAAATACGCACAGGGAGTTTTCTGAGCGTACAGATCAACAAAAACGACTCAAACTAACGATGGGTTTGGCCAAAACACTTGTGGCTTTTACTTACTATCTCTCCGCAGCTGCGAGATGATGGAGCAGTCCCCTCGATTCATAGTTCTGAAAGAGAGAACCAACAACACGACTGAAACAGAGAACCAAGAACATCAGTAACAACTGAGGACTGAAACTTTCCTTCTACTTCAAAATTGAGAAGTAGTAATAGTCCTAATAGTCATATTATATTTACTGTGAAACACATACATGCACACACACACACACCCACACACACACACAAACACACACACACGAGAAACAATGTAAAAATGAATATAGACCTGAAATGCCTGAAGACAAAGGCAACACCAAACCATGGGAACACAGTCAGCAAACTGACCTTAAAAACCCTGCCTATTTTGGGATGATTATCGTTTCTATCTCCCTATCTAATATCTCTTTATCTCGCCTCCCTAATGAAATTTCCTCTGTTTCAGTGGCTTGAAGCTTCCTGAAGGGGTTTGGCTTGAAATGATTCATCTCTGACGGGGAAGTGTCTCATAGTACAATCCATCAGTCTTCTGCAACAAAGGTGCCGACTGGCCAGCTCACCTGTAGTTGAAGTGCATGACGGCCTGGATAGCACTGCCACCACCGGTGTTGATGTCCCCCTCAAACCCAGGCAGAAGAGGGGTGACAACGTAGACACGGTACTTCTTGTTCTCCCTGGAGATAGGGAGATAGAAAGATAGAGAGAGAGAGTGTGTGAGTGAGTGTGTGTGTGCGTGCGAGAGAGAGAGAGAGAAATGAAATAACAGAGAAGGAGAATGGTCATGTTAGAGAGAGAGCAATCAAGAAGCAGATAAGAATGAGAAAGAAAAACATCAGGAGGGACACAAATGGGGATATCAAAACAGCTCAGTGTTTTTATTACACACAGCATATTATTTTCACTCTTGCAAAACATTACATAAAAAACATCAACCTTAAAAAGCAAGGAATTCTAAAGAAAACAGCCCATGCCATCTGGAGCCAGTCCACATATGGTGGTGGTTAAGCAGTCAGCATGTGCAGCATAGTGTGTGTGTGTGTATATGTGTGTGTGTGTGTGTGTGTTGGGTGGGGGTACGCTGTTTTGAAGCAAATGCTTAGAAACAGCACAAATATAGGTTGTCTATTGAATTGGCAAGTAGCATTATACTTAGCATGCCCCAATGAAGGGTTCCTGACTTTTATTAAAGCCTGCCAGTGCCAATTACAGTGCAGATTTATGGTACTGATAACCATGTTATTTTCCTTCTGTGTCCACAGTATGGTGGCAGCACACCAGGGGCCTATTAAAGTAAGGCATGTAATAAGGTATATGGACATCATGAAGAAAGGGACTCACTTGTAAGCTTTGATGATTCTCTCAGCAATAGCATCTCCAATCTTGTTGTACACATGCTTGTTGTCTGCACAGCTTATAAAGAACTGATTCTGGAAGCCAACAAAACAAAGTAAGGATGTTAAGGATGTTTGTCGTACCCAGTGTAGACACTACTTTCATGTTCTGCTTGCCTCTTGGTAGAAAAGGAAAGCACCACTTCCAAGTTATTGTGCAGAAACCACAGGGGGAAGTGAACACCGAGAGATTCTGATCTGGTGTTTTATGATAAGTATAGTGGGTACCTCTATGTAGACATAGTGTTGGCTATTCTGGATCACGTGGACGTAGGCATTGTGGATGGACTCCTCGTGGTACTTAATACCAACAGACCAATCACATGCCGATCGCAGAACCTGAGACAAGACAGTTTAAAGGATTTAAGAGTTTGGACTGGTAGCGTTAGAGTCAACAAAAACATTGAGGGGGTGCCTCCTTCAACTCCGACCCAGCTTCACATTGCCTGTCTGTAAAGTGGCACAGACAGTCTGACTGACAGTACTTATATGTTAAGTGACAACGTATGCAGGACTCAATGTGACTCAATGTGAATTACAGGACTCCCTTACCTGTACTTTTGTCTTGGTGCAGTTGGGAACCTGGTATCTGATCTCATTGGCAGTGGTGTGAGACTTGGGTAGCAGGTATGGGTAAGACAGAGACCTGTACTTAGGCTTCATAAGCTGGAGGAAAAATACAGACAGACTGTTGCCAAACAACTTTAAAAATGATACCCTCCTTTTAAAGACCAACGCTGTAACTGCGCCATGAAATACAACTCAAGACTATCGAAGCAATATCTATTTATAAGCTAGAGAACAGAGTTGTTGCAGGGTCTAGTTAAAGAAATATGCAGTGGAAATCTATTTCTTCCACAGTGTGCCTCACCTTGGTGAAGTTCCAGCGCTGGATGAAGTGTCTGGCGACGTCTCTGGCTGCCCTCCCATGGACCACTGAGGCAATGTCATGCCAAGGCATTCTGGGAGTTGTATGCCTGTCAATGAAGTCTGTGCAAGGCGAAAATGATTACATTGTATTTCCAGAAAAGGACTTACTTCTTTCATGTGTTCTATCCACTGATTGGTTTTGACAAAGAAACTGTAGTAAACCACTTTAGATGATTAGAATTGAAAGCGGCTCACCATCAAATGGCTTCTCGAGCTGGATCCAGTCCTTGTGGACAAAGTTGCAGTAGTCCTTTCCATGCCAGAAGCGGGTATTACCAAGGAGCCCCACAACATCAGCCTGCATGTTCTGGGCAGACTCTGCCCCTACGGAAAATGAGACACAAAGCAAACAGCACATACTTATGACCTGAACAATGGAGGCAGACTCCACCAAGCAGCCCAACTGGCAGGGCCAGAAATGCCCTAATCAAAACAAGATTACGAGCAGCTTTCAGGGGAAAAGCTCCGTGGCACTGGGAAGAGCTGGGATAACAGACATTTAAGTCACCTTGACCTTGAGAGGGTGGAGACAGGGAGACCAGAAACTACTTTAAAAAGTAACATTCAGGAGAGTTTTGTCTTTTTGAGAGACAAGTTTTGCAAAATGGCCATGAAGCATGAAGTCACATCCATTGTAGACTAAAATTAGAAAGCCATTTGCCCAATCACAGATCCAATTAGTCGTTTTTGCCTTCATATCTCTGGTAGTTTCCTGTTTCCTATCTCTGCTAGTCTCCATCACATCCTTTCAGGACATAGGAATTCTAGCATGCAAAGCTAAGGTGCCCACATCAATGGCCCTGCTGTGCAAGGGGTTAGTACAGGAAGCCAGAGTGCCCTGTTGCGGTTAGACTCAATAGAGTTTTCCCATCAGGACTCTGGCTGCTTGTAGTACACCATCCCTGGAGACCGGGTGCATGTGCAGTATTTCAGGGCTGCCTTTGACAATAACAACAGTAATAATAAGGGTCTTATTCTTGTTGAAACTCTTCATTTGTCAAAGGGATGAGTGCCACGAAACACACACACACACACACACACACAGAGTGGTTCTCCAAAAATAGGCCTCCCTGTGACTGTGTTAAAACAGTGGTTCTCTCCAAAGCTGATGCTGTGCTCCTGTCAAGGCAAATTATTATTTTTTCATGATCATATCAAACTAATGGCCAAAAATTAGATAACCCTTTCATTAGAATTTTGTAAAGCTTAAGCATAGGCAGATGCACACATACACACACTTGTGCACGTGCACACACACACACACACAGCTTAACTAAACCAGCGCAAGGCTGAGAGCCACAGTTTCCGCAATGGATCAATGTGAGATGCTGCCCCTCCTCCTATTCATTGATATTCAGAAGAAAAGAGTAGGAAAGGTACTGCAAAGGCAGGCCACACAAAGAAAAACCACCATTATTCAAAGACACTTTTGTTTGTGCAGAAACACCTGTTCACCACACATGAGTGTTTTTGACCTAATGGAGCACAGAAGCCGGGCTCACACAGGGCCCTACCCTCAAGCCCCTTCAACCAATCCTGAGCCTCACTCACCCGGCAGTGATGGACCAGAAGGTGAGGCCACCTTCAACTCCATCCATCTACCTGGTATCAAATTGTGTTCGCTGGATATGCTGTTAGACCAACCTGTGAGAGAGGTTAGCCATTTATAATACCCTCACAGCTATGAGCCATGGAACTCTACACAAAATACTGTAATGCTGGCTCCTTCTGATGACTTCCTTTCCTGACTCAACGTCTTGTGTTTGGGGGTTCTTCAGTAAACAGCTATGACGAGGTTGTGCTGAGATAAAGGTGGATATGATGTGTCTGTAGTAGGGAGTCAATCGCTATCTTCTAATGACCGCTATGATTTAATGCTTTTGTGGAAGCACAGGAACTAGTTCCTTATTAGGGAGTTAACATCTTGGCTAACACATTAAGGAGGATTCTGGTCCTAAGACCTCAATCAATATTACAAATCATGAGCTAATGCGTCACAGCAGTTAAGGACGTTTCTCTAGAACAACTGACTAACAATGACCCATCATCTCATTGGGTCAAATGGGTATTACAAAAGGCTATGAGATCGAGTTTAGCATTCTGACCCCAGAGCTGGTTAGTTCAGCATAGCGTTGTTAGTAAAAAAAAGGCACACTGTTAACAAATAGCTTAAGCAGTATAAAAAGCACAAGTGAGAACATTCTGTAGTTAGATGTTAGTCCAAAGTTGCACCTTTAACCCTCCAAGTCAGAGTCACCACTGCCCAACTCCCCTTCCTCCCACTCTATACCCATCCACTGCATTTGATTAGCACAGCAATACATATAAAAAATACAAACATTAAATATACAAAATTAAATATACAAAATTACATATTGCCCAATTTAACACCATAGTCAACTGACCACCTCTTTCACACGAGTCTGTACATGTTAACAGATGTCGTTACAAGTCAGAACACAAGTCTGTTGGTCTGAGAGAGGATGTGCGTGAGGAGGACTTACCCTCCTCGCTGTCGATAGTGCTGACGCTGTCGGCGTGGGTCAGGCCGCGCTTGTGCAGGTGGCGGCGGATGCTGAAGCGGGGCTTGTGGCCGCGGCCCTGGCCCTTCAGCTTGGGCTGGTCCAGCGAGTCAGCCGGCAGGACTCCCTTACCGTTGCTGGTAGCTGGGCATTTTGCTGGTGAGGCCATGGTGGGAGACGCCTCAGTTTCTGCCTGTTAAACAGACAAGAGGGCAGTATAACTGTAAGAAAACAGACACAATGACTGGTAGTATGGCACAGAAAAGTGTGTATACCATATGTTCACAAAGACTTTTTATACTTTTATGCAGTCACAGCACTACAATGGAAGCCAAATGGTTGGAATATACTGTATAAAGCTTTTTTGGCCGTCAAAAACCACTGATACTTTAACTTTTATGTTCTGCATTCTTTAAGTTTCTGTGTGTTTCTTATAAAGACAAATTGAGGCTTCTCTCTTTTATACAGACCACAAGATTTTAGTGTGTTGAGTTGACAAACAGTAAAAAGGAATGCAACAAAATAAGGAATGTGTGGTTTCTTCTCGCCACCTCTGCATTCTGCATAGCTCGGGTGACGCTCCCGACGTCAGTCAGGCGATGTTCGCAATCATCCCAGCGGCCATATGCCAGGTCAATGCCTCCCACAAAAGCCACAGACTGGTCAATGACTATGATCTTCTCGTGGTGAGCCCACAGGTAGACAGAGGAGGACACGTGGTCTGGGTGCCTCATCACCTGCACACACAGATAGATCGACAGAGTTTCGGCTTTAGGTTTATGAGTTTATTTGACAGGGGCCATGTAGGCTACAGTCAGAGCCGGACAGTAACAGAGTACATTTACTTGAGTATAGTACTTGAGTACAATTTTGAGGGATCTGTACTTTACTCGAGTATCATTTTTGGGGAGTACTCATGACTTTACTCAAGTACAATTTGACAGGCAAATATTGTACTCTTTACTCCACTACATTTCTATCCATAACCGTGAGTACCAGTTACTTCTTCTAAAAAAAAAAAAAGGAAAAAAGAAAATTCTCAGAAAGCCTGAATTTGTTGTTTCCCTCTCAAACGTGATTGGATTGTGCAGGGGCCACTGATTGGGACAGCCTATCAGCAATCACCTTCAGCTTTCCGCCAAAGTCAACTCCATGGTCAGATTTAGATAAGAGACGAAACCATGGACGAAACAATGGATGAAGACGCAGCAGGTCCATCCCAAATGTGCCAACCTGTGGCCCCACCTCGCCAGACTATTTCAACTTTCTGAACAAGTTAATGATAGTTTTCACTTTAAGTGTTTCAATTACAAAATAGTATTCTGTATTTGAAATACGTATTTTAAATACATGTATTAGAAATACTGCCCATCCCTGGCAACATGGTAAAAAGATGAAAATGACTTGATTTTTCTTTCGATTCCTTTTACATTCTCCAAGGTATTAACATTTTTCATAACTCAATGTAGGACGTTTCTGTACATAAATGTAAGCAATGTGGCAGTAGCAATGCAATATTTCGAAAATGTACTCTTGTTCTCTTGATACTCAAGTACTTTTAAAAACAAGTACTTCAGTACTTTTACTTAAGTAGGCATCTGACTGTTGTACTTTTACTTGTACTTGAGTAAAATTGAGCAAAGCGTATCTGTACTTTTACTCAAGTAATAAAGCTGTGTACTCTGTCCGCCTCTGGCTACAGTACAGGTTAAGACAGGGAGACAGACAGATAAACATTAGACAGCCTCAGCAACGTTACATAAAACAACAGTCACAGTGGTTGTCTATTAATGCACAGATAGATATAATCACGTTCAATGTACACATTAGATAGCAGTAGACAAACTGTTGAGCTATTTTGTCTCCATTGACCTAATTATGCCTTCATGTGTCCCCATTTCCACATCACCCTTTTCCATTTCAGTCTGCTTCATTTACTTTCCTTCGGTCACAGTCTCACACCCTTTTCCACACCCTTCTGTCTGTGTATAATCATGTGAAGATGCATGTGGGTCAACCTTCGGCGGCTACACTCTGACTAGAAGTTTGACAGACAGCTACCAGTTGTTGATGTTTGCTCTTGCTGATGGGTATGCGGAATGTTTGACGAGGAAAGGCAGTACCAAATGGGAAGAATGTGCCAAATCTCTCTCTCGCTCGCTCGCTCGTGCTCTCTCTCTCTCTCTCTCATTATTTTCACTGTTGATATCATATTGTTACTGATATTGTTGTTACTACTAATATGCTTAATGTACTGTGAGCCACTTTGGACAAAAGTCTCTGCCAAATACCATAAACAGGAATATAAATACACAAAACTGTAATGTGACACCTCGGAGTACAGAAATGTTTACATTGCCAATCCAAACCCACATGTTATGCATTACAATGCAGTTCTCAAGTTTCAATTTGTCCTTCTACCTTGACATTTGGGTGAAGGTGCATAAGTGTCCTTTTGCTGTATTCACTGTTGATGCCCAGGGCCAGCTCCACCTCTTTGTACAACATCACGAAAATCCTCACGCCTTGTTGCTGCACAACCATAAGACATTCATACATTTTACAGTGGGGGTTAACACACACACACACACACACAATCAGGGCTATAAATCTAACAAATGGACAATAGTGGCATTTTAATGGTGCGGAGAGATAGGAGAAGAGACTGACTCACTGCTCTACGTTTTAAAATGCAGTCCAGGCGCCAGTAGTTGCCCTCGACGACAGGCCTTTTCAGGAAGATCTCCGGGCTGAGCCTAAAGGCATAAACACGTGTCAACAATAATTCTGCTCATTCATCGGCACAACAATATTTATAATTTATACTTTCCTGTTACTGTATGCATGTGCTTGTGGGTGGGGTTGGGTGATACTGTAAGCTCTGCTCAAAGTGCACCAACCCCACTGCAGTGAAGTAAAACAAATACACTTAACATGCACCTATAAGGTATGCATACAAGTAAGTGTTATAGCTGCACACAGTTTGATTTTTAGTCGTCTGTGGGGGTGTGCATTCACACCTCATATATGCCGATCTGTTATACCTTAATGAAAACATTCTGCTTAATCTGACTAGGGCAGAACACAAATGGTTAATGCCTGCTGAGGCGATATTGGCAAGCATTAAATAATATTACTGAACCACACGTGGTGCAGAAAATAGGCCACAGCCAATAACAAGAATAGGCAAGCTGATCTGATTGCCAGTCATTATTCAGTCATTTCCGAGTACCTAAGTCATTTCATAATGTGCAGGGCACTGAGGCAGAACACTTACACCACTACAAAGAGGTTTTGAGCACTCTGACATACAAACAAGTGTGTGATTTGGTTCTTTTTTTGTTGTGAGTTTGATTGTAATTTTGCTTTGCCCTGTACAGAATCTCCCCTCTCTGCCCTGTCTCTCACACGCTAGACAGCATGGAACACATCCAGCCAACCAAATAATTTCCTCTCTTTTGTGTCTCTCTTCCTGGGTTGTGGGTCTGCCATGCTTTACTTAACGAGTCTCTTCCTGCTTCCTCACTCTCGGTCATAGACAGTATACGCATTGGAATGCTTGCCTAAGGTCGAACTCAGTTACTGATTTCCATTATAACAGGGGGAGAAACAAAGCTCTGCTCTCTGTGTTTGTGCAACTCGGAGTTTTAATCATTGCTGGTGCCCTTTTTCAGCTCCAGCTGGTTTTCACTTTGTGTCAAATTACAAAGCAAATCGATTCCACAAGGTCTTCAAAGGTCTGCAGAGTCTCTCAGCATTCTAATTGTTGCACACTGCAACGGTTAGATGTGGTGCTGAGAAACCGTTGGCATGACACCAACATTCCTTCACAATAGCATTTCTGCAACAGAATTACTCTGCATACTAACCACCAGTCAGTGATGAAGATCTCTTCTTTTGCTTCCTCTAGTGCATTAGCCACATCCTCCATGTAGGTCTTCCCATTGACATACCTGTAAAAAGCAGAGCAAAAACATTTGATACCTCCACAATGCTTTTGTTTTTAATGATGAAACAGAGTCTGTCATTGACTTGCTATCATTCTCAGAGGACAGTTTGAAGGCACAGCAGTAGGACCCACTGAGCCTATGTGAAGAGCCCGAAGACAGACTCTCTCATGCAGACACTATCACATTCCTCCACAGGGTCACGCGGAAGATCAAAGCTAGCGTTTCACTTTTCCCCCACCGCGCGTTCTCTCATGTTACCCCAGCGAAACAGGGCCCTCGCCGACCAGGACACTCGAGGCCACTGCTGATGCCCAGCCCTGATCACCTACGCTATGCTGCAGGCAGCATGCGGGTGGAGAGAAGAGGAGAGAGCTGGAGGTGAGGATGGGGGGGGCTCACCACTTGGATGGGATGTCCACCTGCTCCTGGGCGAAGGAGCCAAAGCGCTGGTCGGTGAGGAAGGCGCTGCCGTACTTTTGAACAAAGTCCTCGATGGCCTGCCCCCACCAGCGGGCGTGACGGTAGCTGTTGCACTTCAGCACCAAAGTCCTGCAGGGGGCAGTCAGCAGAGAGAGGGTCAGGAGGGAGCACTCAGGAGTTCAAACTACTGTACACAAACTACAATTCCTCATTAGGGCCCGGGCACCAGAGGTGCAGCCCTATTGTTCTTTGAGTTTCGATGATCACACATGACTAAGGGTGTGACCATAAAGCTTTACAATGCACCTTTAAAGGCTATGATAGGAAGTGAAGCATCTGCCTAATCTGAACAAACAAGCAAGATGCAAAATGGCTTGCAACTGACCTGTTCAGATTGTCGATGCGCACCCCGTGCTTAGTCTCTGTGTCTTTGGAGTCCATTTTGATCGAGAACTCTTTGTCCACCAGCATGACAAAGGAGATGGCCCCTGAGTCTGGCTTCATGTAGACCAGAAATGAGTCTTTCACAACCAGCCACCTGCAGGAGAGCCCAACCAAACATCAGCCCACAAGTGAGGAAAAACATTCTGCTACAGCACACAAACAGCTGCCTGCACGCTATGTAGCAGTAGCAGCATATGCTAGCAGCACTGTAATAATCAGCTGTGCTGTAAGGGCCAGCTGCTGAGAATTGTGCTGATCCCAACAGCGAGAATCACTTGGAAGAAGGCCCAAGATTTCTGGAGGAGGATCAAACATTTGTACACAAATGTTTAAAATGTACACAACCCACCAAATGGAAACATCGTCTAGCTATGCAGGTACGCCTTCATGACCAGTGTAAAGACATACAGTATACAGCTCTGGACTTTAAGTGGCTGTTTCATGATGAAAGAAAAAAAAAACAGCTGTACTGACCGTTTGGACCAGCGGTAGCACATTTTACTGTGGCCACAACAGTTGAGCCCAGGGATCCGGTGACCGCCGGACCGCTTGTAAACAAAGCCCTCCCTGCGAAAACAAGATGGCAGAGGTCAACTGCACGTGGAATATATTTCCCTGTGAATGACGGGGTAGAAATCTTCACTTGTATTATGGGTTATGCATTTCTTCAAAAAGTTGACATAAATAATGAATCACATAGTAATTCTGTAATACACTTGATAGTTATGCATGAAGAGATTTCTTACAAGCCTTTTGCTCCCAAATCATGAATGAAGGACAGCTGGCTCACATCAATGAACTCTGTCTACAAAGTGAAATAAATATAGTCACAGATCAAGATATATCTTGATGACACGCTGATAACTGATTATAAAAACACATTCAAAAATCTTACTGTAGCATGGTAGCTTCTGTACATTGGCATTTTCAGCAGCTTATTCAAGTAATCTTCCAGTTGTTTCTGAAAGAAGACAACAACAAAAAAATCACTCCGTTTATATTTTCTATCTCTTTCTGGATGAATGACATGGGCAAAATCCAATCAGGAGAGAGACTGACCCTTCTACTGGACACCTGCTCCTCCCTGGCCAGGTCCTCCCCACCCCCTCGTGGCAGACTGGGCATCTGACGTGCCAAGTTCCTGTTTATAGTCTGCCGACGTTCTGTGTGACTGAGCAGAGAAGGAAATTACATAAGTCACTAAATGCACTATGCAACAGATAATTAAAACTACTATGTAAGTACAAGAGGTAAAAGATATTTGTCACTAAGGAAGACCTAAAACAGCAAAAAAACGAAAATAGATGTCAGCAACTTTAGTCAGGTTTAATAGATATCCGTTATTAGTGAGTCGAATAAAGATAAAGTTACAGTAAAGAGTTAGGACAGGAAAGACTATAGAGACTAAAAATAGAATGACAGCCACAGTGGAGTCCACCCTTCCACTATTCGTGACAGATGGAGGATCTGGTCACCTGCGAGTGGGCAGTGGGATTCTCAGGAAAGTCTTGTAGGTGCGCAGCTCCCGGTGAAGCTCCATGAAGTGTTTCTCCTTCCTCTTCACAATCCAGGTGAAGTTCCCATGCTTCATCTCAATTTTAAAAACAGCAGGGAGCACCTGAATGTGGCATAAGAATATTATGAGACTTGTGTCTGGAGATAAACACACAGTTCTGCTATTTTAGCTCATAGTATTATTATATAGGTTTAGTCAGATTTTTATTTTTTTTCGCATGTCCAAATTTCCGTCAAGGATTCCCGGGACACTGTAAGACCGGGGTACACTAAACTTGGTGGGCATGTAACCCCACAAGCCCCCCCGCTGGACTGGACCCCCCGAAAGGAGGGTAGGGCAGACACAGTTTTCTGTGAATATCTCGAGAACCGTAGGGTTTAGGAGGACCATTTTTTTTTGTATGTTGATCTCAAAGGGCCATGTCAACCCATTCCATAACCACTCATTTCATGTATAGCGCCACCTAGTTAAACACAAAAAAGTAAAAATGAGGTGTTGTAATTGCAGGTATCTGTGACCTAACATAGTCAAAACTGCACGAAATTGGAAGTGTAGGATCATTATGACACCCTCTGAATGCACGCCAAGTTTCGTGGAATTCGCTCATGGGGGCCACACAATAAATTAATTTATGTTACTATACACCAACTGGCCTGTAGGTGGCCGGAGACAGTTTTCTGTGAATATCTCGAGAACCGTGGGGCCTAGGAGGTCCACCTTTTTTTTTGTATGTTGGTCTTAAGGGGCATGTCAACCTATCCCATTACCACTTATTTCATGTATAGCCACCTAGTTAAAAATTAAAAAAGCAAAACATTAGGTGTTTTCATCACAATATCTCTGGCTGACATGGTCAAAACTGCACCTAAATTGAAAGTGTAGGATCATTATGACACCCTCCGAATGCATGCCAAGTTTCGTGGATTTTCGTTCATGGTGGGCCTTACAATAAAATAATTTAGGTGTACATGTAGTGACCGTACACCAACAAGGATTCCCGGACACTGAAAGACCGGGTACCCTAAACTTGGTGGGCATGTAACCCCACATGGATAGCATGGAACCATCGCTGCTTTGATTTGTAGCCCCCCCCAGCTGGACTGGACTGGACCACCAAAGGAGGGTAGGGCAGACACAGTTTTCTGTGAATATTTTGAGAACCGTGGGCCTAGGATGACCAATTTTTTATGCGATGTTTGCCTCCAGGGGTCATGTAAACCCATTCCATATGCACACATGCGCATAAACAGATACACACACACACATTCACAGTAATCCTACGTATGACACATACTCACACAGTAGACATATATACGCATGCATGCACATGCACACACACAGGCACATAAACAGGCAAACACACAAGCACATGCACATGCACACACACACACACACACACATAAACATAAACATAAACATGTACTACACATGCACACAATTCAAGAATTTCTCAGAATTATGAACAGGCAAGATGGGGGTGGGGTTGTATAAAATGTATATTCCATGTGAAATCTATGAACTAATCATGTTTTGGTACTTGTTGTCTAGCAGATACCAGTGAGAATTGAGTGTGCAGTTAGACAGTTAGAATCATATTTGCCTTTCAGCGTGACTTATTTTTGTGGAAAACATGTGCTGGACTGGGCGGCGGTCATATTTTGTACCGCTCTGCGGTACATCTAGTTGTTATTATTACATGTGGGAACTCAGCTTACTAAGCTTTTCACTGTTAAATTACAATTAAACCACTAAAATAAACCATTAAAATACAATTAAACCACGATGGGCCAGATATGGATTAGGACTGGCTTTAGCCCCAACTCCACTAATTCAAACCACAATACAGCCTAGATCTGAGTCTAACCCCCCCCCCATACACACACAAACACATGGTTCCTGAGAGCTCTTCTGAAGTTGAGCCAAGGGCCACAACTGAACACGGACCTTTGACACGCTCCTCTGGGTGGTGACATTGAAGCGGTCCTGGGCTATCCTGGGGCGCTCCACTTCCAGGATTTTGGCGGAGATGCCGAGGGTCTCGATGTAGACCCGTGTCTCTGGCTCCTTGAAGCCTGTTGTGTTGTAGATGGCGGTGAAGGGGATGCGGAGGTCTGCCAACACAACCACACCACAAAGGGTTAATATATTTACTGGAATTAATCACTCCCATGTTAGACAAACTCATAAACTCATCCTTCTGACAAAGATATCTCTTTAACTTGTCGTTAGTTACAGACTTTTTAGCGCTAACATTGAAATGGTGGCTCTCGTGTTTGTTACTCACCTGGGTTGCCGGCATCAATCCCGTCAAACACCTCGTCCCCCCCATCACCCATGTCCAACTCTCGTGTGTCTAACTTCTCCATGATCTCTGTCATGTCCGAAGCCACTAGATGCAGTGTGCTGGTTGTGGGCTCGTGGTGCCGCAGCATGGCTAATAGTCAGCCTGCTGGCCAGGGCTCTCCTGTACACACAAACACACACACACAAACACATTTAGAGCTTGTGATGTCCGTTGTCTGCAGACAGACAGGGTGTGTTGTAGGGAAGTACAGTGTTGGTAGGGTAAGGTTGAGAGAGTCAAAATGCATTATAGCTGAATCCAGAATAATTCTAATAATGCACTGGCTGGGTTTTCTTCGTAAGTACAGGCTGCTTTGTTTTGGGAACTAGATTAAGTTCATTTCGGCGCATGATTCTGAGTGTGAGTGTATATTCCATAGAAGTCATCACACAGGAATATATGTCCCATGTTCGTGGGTGAGTGTATGTGTATGTGAGTGTTGAGAGAGAAGGAGAGAGAGAGAGAGAGAGAGAGAGAGAGAGAGTGTCTGTTTATCCATCAATGGTTTAGGGGTAAAAGGTAAAAGCGTCAGTCCGCAGCATATCCTACTAAAGAGCCTGAACAGTGAGTAAAACCAGAATTCTCCTCTCTCATCATCCTACAGTATTTCTGCAATCTCAGATGCTATTACACAACCAGACTTAAAAAGCCTAAATGCTGAATGATGACTACGTGCCGCTCAACATCCTGTGGTCCTTAACTTGTACTTAAGATGACCTAAGATGTTTTCAGAGAAACATAACTTGCAACTCTAAACTTGAGGTAAATGGCTGCACTAATGCAACCATAAACAGCTCTGCGTCTGCCATTGATCTACCATCTGCAGTCACCTCCAGCACCAGAATAGGTCTACCCTCACCCATGAGGCGTGCGGGTTATGGCAAGCAGAGGCCTCGGCCACACAGCCAGCCCGCGGTGGGCTTGTTCCGATTATGGCTCTGTAATTGGTAACCTGTGGGGCAGATGAGTGGTTTACTGAGTGAAACAGTGGTCAAAAGCCACACACGCACACTGCTAAATATTTACATATGTGCAGGAAGGGTTTTTAAGATGCACAACAAGTACGTGCGCACACACACGCACACACACACACACACACACACACACAGCCAGATGTAATAAAATCAGATGAATACTACTGGGGTCTAATGAACCATACAGGAATATATGTATATGTATGGCATTGTCATTCACCGCAGAGTCTCAATGCTATCTGACAAGTTCAAAACATCATTGTCTACCTAAAGGCAACTGATGGCATCACATGCTCATATAATAAGAAATTCTTCATCTCACTTCTCCAAAGGCTCATTGTGAAAATAGCATGCCTTTCCGTTGCCTTTAGAAAAGGGAAGCACCAACACAACAATGAGCTGAAAGACTCTGTCCCAAAGGATTTATGTAGCAGGCCCAGGGCTACTCCAAACGGTCTTGGACAAAGAAGCTAACCAGTGAGCACCCTGAGAAAACACATCACGTCTATCCATTCCAACACTGATGCTTCAGAATGTCGTGCACCTCACAGCTCCATACACAGGCCACTGTGATGGTGAATGTGTGCATGGGACTGCATTTTGAGGTGTTGTGGGACATGTCACAGACTCCCACTCAAACTCGACGCCTGTGGTCTAGTCTCCCGTTTCATCGTGGATTTAGAGCTGGCTCGGCTCTCGTCTAGTGTTAGTGGCATTTGTTTCTTTCCAACATATGGGTGTGGGCGTGCATCTCAGCATCATCCTCCAATTTATCACCAAGAAAAACAAAGCAACCAAACAAAATAAAACAAGATAGGTAACAAGACAAACATTTACCGAAGAAGGGAATAGATTACTCCATTACGAGATTACTAACTTGAGCAGCCAGCAGGCATAACCCTGAACCTATTCCATTAGAAATAACACTAAAATATGGTTGTAAATGATCATTTGTGAGGGCAAGGTGAAATACCTGTATTAGATTGGCACATCCAGATCACAGAGTCATCACTATGGTCTGTATATATTTCACAGCTGAGTGGCTGGCTGATTATAAACCTGAATGACCTTGATCTACAGGAAAAACTGCCCTTTGGGGGGGCAACAGGCTACAGCGCCTATACCATGTACGGGACCAAGTGCCCACGGGGACCAAGGTTCGAATCCGACCTGCGATCATTTCCAGATTCCTTCTCTCCCCCAAAAAAAAAACTGCCCTTTGACTCATACATTCACATTTAGTCATTTATTTTAGAGTATACTTTTATCTAAAGTGACTTACTATTAAAATGCTATTATACTAGCCTAAAGCCAAAACCATTATCACGGAGGTAACAATAGCCCACGCCCACAATACTGTAGTTCATCACACTGACCTGTGTGTGGTCATTATTACCTGGAATCAAATCATGACTAAACAAGTAATATGATCACTCTTTGTGCAATCTGAGACAGAGATGAGAGGAGAAAAAAGTATGACAATAAATAGCCATGCTGGTCTCACTTCCCTAGAAGTGCCTCAGACACCCTGAGAATAACACATCCAACCAGACTGCCAGTGGAAAGGAGAAGGACCAGGCCAACACTAAACACTAAATTCAACCTGGAAACCACATAAAGAGCACAAAATTATGGATTTGGGGATTTCAACACAGACTCTTGTGAAATCGGCAACAACACATTCTGAGGTTATGTTGAACAGAGAAGAATTTCAACTGCAAAATGTTCTTTCCAACCAACAGTGTTGAGCAATAAACTAAGGCTGTTAGCTTGATGACAACCCCTGACTCACTAATTCACAACAGCGATGTCTTCAGGTCAACTGGTCCAACCACATTGTCAAGTAACTTTACCCGGCCAACTTGGCCAATGAGATGAGTGCCAGCGAAGTTCATCCAACCATTTCATCTTTAATAACGCATAAATGACAAGGCTGGAAAAAAATCTTAAAAAAAAAAAAAAAAAAAAAAAAAAAAAAACTTTCTACAACATACATATACTTAAACCTAGATATATAAATACTAAGGCTGAGTTTACTGGCAAGGAGATTTTTTACAGAACACCACATGAAGCAAGCTTTGGGTTTCGGCCTGTGTTTGTGTGTGTGTGTCAAAGTGAGTGGGTGTTGGCCCAATAAACCACTAGCAGAGCGGAGCCACTTCAGAGGAAACAGAGCTGCCCCAAGCCCAGGGCCCTGTGGGCAGGGTGAGTCTTGCCAGTACAATGAAGCCATGGCCAATCTCTGATACCACTTTTTTCATTTCCTTCTTTGGGTTTGGGTTAGAGTTGCCTCTAAATTAATACATTTATCAAAGAGGGTAAATCAACATAAATAGACATGGCCTATCATTTGAGGGTGGGTGGGCCAGCTTTATGATGCACAGATAAGGTTTGGTCATCCCTAACTGGAAACCACCATGGGCCTAAGAGATAATTTGCGCTGTGTTGGTGCCTGCCAACTGTTGGCGTGGCATCTTGTTACAAACCTTGGTCTGGAAATGCCATTCACCAAATGCAGAAGGGTCAAGACTAATAAGGTCAGTAATGGGCTACATTGCAATTTGGCTAGTGAATTTGAGGAATGTCAAAGAGTATACAGTACTACTAATTGGCTGTAGCATGATGCCGCTGATGCATTCCTTAATGGGATGACATAAGGCATCAGAAACACCATCAGGCACTTCGCCATCTTTAGCTTATTATAACAAAAGAGGGGGCTAAAAATAAACATTGGTCATGTGCTGCTCTATTTAGATAAAGTCGCATGAAAAAAAGAACAATGTAGTTGTCCTTTTCCCTCCTACAATGATGAAGGTCTCAGCCTGAAGGCCTTCCAAACAAGCTGGCAGAATCAGAGACACTGGATCTGGTATTTACAGCTAGACACATGCTTACTTCACTTTCATAAATCTCTCTCAAAGATGACCGAGGGGTAACAGGCAAGAAAGTCCCGCAGCAATTGACGCAATTTTGTAGAAGCCCAGTGGTTGTCTGAAATGTATTGCTTGCCATAAAGCCCCTTCCTGTATGCATCTGCTCAGCCAAAAAAAAAAACACTCTGTGCTCACGCTCACTTGTGGAGAGAGGCAGATGGCTACTGTTACAAAGCCCCGGTTGATCGCACGGACATTAAAATGACAGATACAAATGCCCCCCGCTTCAGCTTTGCCTGTCCACGTCACAGGGCACATTGGGCAGGTAGCGGCCTTGTGCTCAGTCCAGGAGCGGCCAGCATCCGAACTGCCAGCATCAACAACACATGGTTTTAAGAGTGTAAGCAGAGAGGAAACCAACAATAACCTCATTTTACACACTCACAGAGGAACACATGCACACACACTAGGCAAAATGTCTGAGAATGATCTGTATTTCTATGCAAAAAAAAACATTCTTCTGTACACACAACCAACAGATATGATCCTTTGCTTTCTATCAACAGAGCCTGATAAGGCTGGACACCTGACATTGGGCCCGATAAGACTAGACACAGACGGCAGGCAGGGAGACCGACCTTAGTCAGCTGCAGAGACCCCATGCCTGTTCAGATTATGTGCTTTTGCATGTGTAACCACCCAGCTAGGAATCCATCCTATTTGCTTATCACAAAGTAAACAGCACATAACTTTAGTCTTATACTTCTCATACTACTTACCCCCCCCCACACACACACACACAAATACACACACACACACACACACACACACACACACACACACACACACACACACACACACACACACACACACACACACACACACACACACACACACACACACACACACACACACACACACATCTTCTTTATTTTTATGTGTGCTGTATTTTACTGAGCAAAACGTTCAAATATGGCGATCATCAGGCTTCTGGGATACAGTTTGTCTGAGAGCTTGAGAGTCTGCCATATTTCTCCTCCAGTCCTCCCACCAAACACCTGTGGCATAAACAGAGGCTACGGGATTTGTGGAGCAGAATTGAACCCCCTGAGGTGGGCCTTATCTGGCAGGATTCTTTTATCCGAGCAGGAGGCCATGGAGCTGAGAGAATACAGTATAAGGATTTTCTTCAGGGGCCTAAATGTCTTCACAGGCCTTTGAAGTTCCCTGTGTCCACATCTGAATGCCTAGAAGTGAGCACTGAGCAAAGTAGCCAGCTCTTGAAGGAAACAGGTGGGCAATGAGCCAAGTGTTGCCGTAAGCCCCCTCTTCCTGGTGCCAGGCGCCAACTTAAATCACAAAGCTGAAAGGCACGGTGCCCTGTTCCTCACTTTTCAGCTGCTTTTCTCCACCAACAACCACCACCACCCAGAAACTGAGTCACACCACCCTCACACAGGCGCGGGCACGGCCACCGGTCAGACTGGTATGAGCACCCAAGAGACGGAGATAAAGACAGCAGCGCAGTCACGTTTGGGGCAAGTCAGCCAGCACTACATCTACATTGGTATGTCTGTGTGTGTGTGGGAGGGGGGGTGAGAGAGAGAGAGTGAGAGAGATAAGCATGTGATTTATGTGTGTGGAAACATTGAATGTTTCAGTGTTTGAGGTTTCAAACAAGTGTTAACCATGAGGATAACAAAAAAGAAGAATCGACAAATGTGCTGTATATCCTTCACAAGCAAGTGTTGATAATTGCCCTTTTTAAAAACAAGCTCAACGTGTGGGAGAGCCACTGAGGGCATCCTGCCATCGCGCTGTAGGGGTCCGCCAGAGCAGCTTGGCTGCGGAGGCACTCACAGTAATTGGGCGCAGAGAGGGATAGATGATGCCCACGCTCAATTCTCTCACTAGCTCACCCGCCAGGTGTCTGTGGTGTTGAGTCTGGATCTCATGATGAGCAAACACACACACACACACACACACACACACACAAACACACAGGTAAACTACAAAGAGCACTACAATAAACATTTACATAAGCAGATGCTAAACAGGTCATTTGCAGAACAGCAGGGCCACTGTGTTTCTCATGCGGTTGCCAGGACGGCAGCGGTATTACACGTTTCTACTTCTCAACATGAAACATGCAGCAACTGGACCACAACGACCACAGCTGTAACTGAGCAATAGCCATACACACCCTATCACTCAGAACCCCAGCACTTATGTGTGACCTTCACAGAAAGAGAAATTCACACCCTATTGCATAGCACGGCAAATATCATCCCCTTGTGTGAGAAAACAGCGCTAAACAAACACTTGGCAAACATTTAGAACAGCACTTGCGAGAAAGTGCAGCTCAGAGTATTTTCAGCTACTTTGAATGCTTCCATGAACTCTGCCAGTCCATGTGAAAGAGCATGGCAAAAGCAACACAGAAAGACACAAAGGTGCATGGGGGTGAAATTCCAAAGCACATGTACACAGGAAAGTATGCGTTCACTGACCTGCACCCTGATTGGGCGGGAGGCCCCCATTGTGTCAGCTGTCTCTTGCTCTTCTCTGCTCTTCACAATTGTCAGGAAGTGCTTGCGCACACAGGCACCTCGACAGTGCACCAACACACACACACACACACACACTCGTTCCCCTGAAATGCTCCTCTGCCGGACTAACAGGACTGAATGAATAAGGGAGGAAAGCTCAGCTAAAGTAAAGAGGGAGGGAGGGAGGGAGGCTGAACACAGGGTGAACATAGAGGGGCTAAGAGGAAAGCACAACAGATATTGGGACTATGATGTGTCCATCTCACAGCTAAGCCAATGAGAGCTTAAAAGGTGGGCCAACTGCAGCGCATGCAGTGTGCTTGTTCTCAGTGTTGTGAGTTTTCTTTTTTAGTCCGCTTCCAATGACCACAGGATTAGGAAGTTCAATTTATTCCTGGAGGGGAACGTAGTCTTCTGCTGCTTCAACGTAAACACAATGGTTTTCACCACCAGCAAATCATGTAGTCATTTTAGTCTTCTTCTCTTTTCTGTCAATCACTTGTGGAGGTGCACAGTGCAACACATCCATATGTGTATGAAGTACAAGTACTGCATTACACAATCCTACCACCCACACCCATGTAATCCATTCATTGCCAAGAGAAGCCAGTACTGAAAGGGCTGTTGGGATGGTAAATCCCTAAAGACTAGGAGGTATGGTGAGTTTTGGAGAGGATATTTTGATCATAATACACACCCACACAGAGAAAACATGTTTAAGTAGTCATGTGACATGACACACTGAAGTGAGAGGAATGCCGAAGACTTGACATGCGGTCTTTTAGTCACATCCCCTAGTGGAACCACATGATATATTGCAGTCCGAGCATTTCAAGAATGTGAATTCTGCAACTAACTAAATCCATAGCAAAAGATCAACTAAGGCAAGATGAGAATGACCAGTAACTTTCTTAGACACAGTGATATATTCATTAATTAATCTAAATACACTTGGTTGTTTATACAACATTTTACAAATGGAGGTGGAGCTGGCATCTTTCCCTACTATCAATGACAATAAGGCAGCCTTGTAAGCCTTACCTAGTTTGATTTGCCTTTCTGTCCCTCTCCAACTGAAGCACCCAAGACCAACCATATATTCTGTCTCCTATCTCTCTGCCCAACCCACACCGTCTCTCTCTCTCTATGTCCTCAAGCTGCTGAGAATTGATCCAGCGCGACAGACACGCTCAATACGAATGATTAATAGAGATGGCATCAACTCATTGCCTTGTGTTATATTCAGCTCACTGCTCAACAAATTATTTTCTCTGAGGTCTAACAGCAGTGCACCTTTGATCTAGCACTCTTTTGTATAGCTTAATAATTCTTAGTTACCCCCTGATGATATTTACAACATAGCCTAGCTTTTATAATATAATCAGTGAGATACTCAAACTAGAGGGCAGGATTTACATGTAAAAACACATCTCTGCCCCCTAGTGACATCTATAGATACTGCATTGCAACATCCAATTACTAACACAAAGAATCCCGAGTCTTTACCATATCACCAGGACAGAAAGGAAACATTACAGAATGAATTACCAAAGTTTGATGCACATCAAATTATTCTTATTATGAGCCCATTTTAACTTCACATAAAATATATTTATTTTAAAGTACCAACACCACACACATAATGTACATGTGTTTAGCTAGAAACCTCATCTTCATCAACATTAAATCCCCCCCGCCACCCGATTCTTTCATCACCACCTTGTCTGCACCACACACACACACACACACACATGATATTAAGTGTAGGATATCACATGATACAGACAGTTTCACATAATAACACATTACCACTCCTTAGACCAAACAGCCACTAGGCCATCCTTAAAAATATTTTTTTTGTTTGTTTGAAAAAAAAAAGAATAAAAAATGGGTCGGTAGGTAGGTGAATATTTTTTTTTTTCAAGATTCAAAGTAAAAAAATAAAGTACAATTTTGGTCATGGTGATTACGTAGGGAATAAATTTACACAAATGTGCATATCGTGACGTAACTTTCTTCAACCCGTGCCTTCAGGCGCAACATTGCAAACCTCATTCTGATGCAGGTTATATAGACCAGCCTTTCTCAAACTTCTTTGACCTGAGGCCCGGTCAAATAAGGCTCATCTACATGTACCCAGAAAGAAGGCTACAATAGCTCTTGGCCACGTTATATTAAAATTTGACTATACAATACTCAATGCTATACAGTGTATTATACAGTCTCTGCTCTGTTTCTAAGGAAGTTCCAAAAAACAACGTCGTTCTATTAAGTTTCGTTAAATAAATAAATAGCCTTCAACAGATTGAAGCAGCTTTGATACCAACGTTATCGATTAGTTTCAGTTTCTCTCGCGCAGACGCGCATTGAATGAATGCTCATACCACCACTTAATTGTAGGGCTCCATGTTTAATGACATCGATAGCAGAAACGTTTGTTTTATTTTTTCGTCGATCCGCGGTTTCTTGATCAACTGCGCAGCAAATTATCAGATGAAGCACCGGGCCTAATTTCACTCCACGACTCCGCGGACCAGCAGTCTCCATGTTGCGGACCCATATTTTGAGAAATGCTGAATAGACCACAACCAATTTCAATACTCCGACATGGTCACCGTTAGACTAGGGGAGAAGGGATGACACACAGTTCTTCCAGATTCGTGCCAAGTAAAAGCGTTATCAGTTTGTGTGAATGATATAGGCCATAGTGTGACATGATAAAACCAATGGTTTGACGCTTTTTTTTTTTAAGCCTGTTGCATGTAGGCAATTTATATTCACAATACTTGTACTAAAAGCATTTGTATAACAATCATTACCAAGTTTACAACTGGCAAGTCGGTTAAAAGGGGAAAAAAATAAATATTTGGGTCGGTTCTAAACAGCCACTAAACGAAAATATTTTTTAAGGATGGCCCTAGTTCCTCCTTTGCTAGATTACAGAGATGTCTGAAGTCTACATGGTGCCAGCATTTCAACATGGTGCCTTGTCAAAGTATCAAGCAGTCATAGATTCATGTGCTGCATCTCCACTCATTTTGAAATGATGACACAGTGACTGCAGTGGAATGAATCTGCAAGTGGTGACCACAAAAGCAACACACTAATTGAACCCACACAGCTCAGTGAGAATAAGGGCAGATATGGGGCAGTGGTAGCATGATGGTTAAGGAGCTGGGTTAGCCCGCAACCCAGAATAGTTGTAAGTCCAATTCTCGGCTTCCACCGCTGTGCCCTTGAGCAAGTTGCTCCGGGGAGAGTGGCCCTTGTAATATAATGTATATTATATATAGTTCCTAAGGATAATTTGGTCTGCTAAATGTAAATGTAACAGGAACACTCTCGATCCAGCTGAACCCTTGACAGCTTCACTATGAGGTGAGCTCCAGTTAGCACGCCTTAGGCTGAGGTCCAGAAAATACAACAATGTGCTGATCTCAACCCACCTCACACTTTAATTGGACAGCTGAGTTCTTCAATTACAAAACTCCCGTCTCATGACTTTCGCCAGTTACTACCAGAGACATACACTGTTGCATAAAAACGCAACTGAACATAACACATTTGTATCAGGGTGAAGTATGAAAATAGGCTGATTTTCATCTCCAATGTTCATGTCAAAAATAAGTCTTGGAAAAGGGAAGTCTGAAGAGACTGTCTGATGCTGTTAGAGCAGGAGTGGACAGTAACTAAGTACATTTAAAGTATGATTTTTGAATATCTGTACTTTACTTGAGTATTATTTTTTTGGAAACTTGTGACTTTTACTCCACTACATTTGAAAGACAAATACTGTACTTTTGACTCCACTGCATTTGAAATATGAGCATGAAGTACTTGTTACTTTTAATCACATTTGATTCTTTAAATGCAATAATGCTATAGACCATCTTGAAGTTCGTTTTTTCAATGGTTTAATTTGAACTTGGCTGAATTGGCTGTGGTAATGATGGTGATTAACAGATTATTCATCAGACCATCCTCCTTAAAGCCTGGGAGAACCCAGGCAAACCTGTTAGCAATTGAGATTTGAGAAGTGGTTTGGTGTTAATCAGGCTATCCTCCATGATCATTGTGAAATTGGAATGAAATTAGACATTCACCACATAGTTAAATCTTTAGCCTACATCATTAAACAATAAATAATACTCATAATTGAGTTATCTAGTGAGCATGCATGTGCAATATAGAGGGAGAGCAGCTTCACAGAAGAGAACTTCTGACGGCAAATTTGAGGAAAAGTTGGTAAACCACCCTTCTTACCTAATTTGAGGGTGCTGAATATTTTGTTTACCAAGCTCAATTCTGAGTTCTAAGCCGCATAACCAGCATTTTAACATAAAATAGCAATTATTTTTGCTTATTTTACCCTAAATTGGGTTGATTTCAAAAGTAATCACTAAAACCAAATAAAAGTGTTCTCTAAATACATGTTTGAGCATTAAAGAAGCCATACTATAGTTTAACTTATTTAATGGGAACATGATTACAGTTAACATGTAATAAACTCGGAAATTCTAATCAAAACTCAACCATATTTTTATTGCTAACATAGTGAGTCACTCGTGGTGTTTAATGCATTTCATCACAATAACAAATTGCACAGATAACCTTCAACTTAGAATATATCCTACAGTACATATGCACGTACAGTAGATAGCGGGAATAAGCCTAATGCAGAACTGCATCTACACTGGATTTGGTATGTGTGCTTGCCTCCATACTAGAGCTTGATAATGTGCTCTTCTAATATGCCATTGAGCAGCATCACTTGTTGGTGGTAGAGCCTGCGATCCTCGACATCTAGAAAACAGAGTGACTCTGGCATAGTGTTATCATGATACCAAAATTATGACTTCGATACAATACCTGCCATAAATATCTTGATACTCGATACTAAAACGATATCCAAATCCTAAAATATCTGGAAAAGAAAGGACGCAGGCCTCCTCCGAGTGTATTGAGTGATTTGTGTTGAATTTGGTGCACCTTTGGTCAATTCTGGGTTTTAAACTTCCTACATAATTGTGTGTGATTAAGTCATTTATTGTTTGTTATAGCTCATTTATATTGTGTGATGTTTTGGCAATAAATTACCTTTAAATAGTCAAAGTAGGCTAGATCAAGGTCCGTGTTCAAATTACTGCATGCAAATCACTAAATGATATGCAGAAGAGCCTAATCTTTAGGCCATCTGATGTAGGCTACCCTAGGCCTTCCTGTGTTTATGGAATTTCTTTGACAGTTGCAAAGGGAAAAAAGTGAAGATAGTCTTCTTTGCTCCCAGTGTAATTGAATAAGTACGTTTCAAACCACTGTTTGGGTCTTAATCAGATAGGCCTACACCATTATTACTTTACTTTACATTACATTACATTAGGCTGACGCATTTTTAACCAAAGCGACTAACAACATGGTAACAGTTAAGTTTTAAAGCAATTCTCTCAACAATTTTAGGACAATTGAAAAACGGTAGAGTACAGTAAGAATAAGTGCATCAGTGAGTGCTGTTTTTAAACAGTTGAGTGTCAGTTTAAAACGGGTGATAAGTGCTAGCATCAGCAAGACTTGTTGTAAGTGGTGCTATGAGAGGAGATGTTCTCTAAAGAGCTGGGTCTTCAGGAGTTTTTTGAAAATGGAGAGGGATGATCCTGCCCTTGGATTGGCCTGAGCGTATCTGTTGCAATATCTGTGTGCATTCCTACATTAGGTCTATTTCTTTGATAGTCAACATCATGCTACCACATAACAAATACCAAATAACAATTCAAAAGTTTCTTACAAACCTTCCTGCATACTTCTTAAATGTGCTGCAGTCAGATGGGTGTCCTAAAGACATAACTAGATCTTGAGCATCTATTACCAGTGTTGAATGAGCAGTTTTTGCAGTGATCACTACTGGACATTTCACATTGCTAGACAGCACTTGAGTGAGAATAGACTTATTTCCACTTCACAAATAACCATCGCTATCTGCAATAGCTACAGTACAGGGACATTAATCAGTTCATAGCTGAGGATTTGTCCTAGGTCCACTTCCCTTTCAGCATCATATGCAGTAATGATGCACTGGAGAATGTTTTTTTTTGTTGCACTATAAAGGATATCTTGTCTAAATGTTTTGCAAATAATGCAATCTCCATAGCACTCTTCAGCAACCCTCAAACCGGCACACTCTTCCATTTTTTTGCATGGCTGGAACTTGAATGATAGGAAAGAGCACCAGTGAGATGTTTTAACTAGGCAAGCACAGTCGCCTTTACAGTAAAAGAAAAATACAGTGTAAATCCTCTGTTAAGACTGACAACTGTTCATAATAGTTAGTGACAAAGTACTTTCTACAGAAAAATGAGCAGTCACCTACTATTCGATCAATTTATTATCAAGGAATCTATTTTGCTTCTAAACATCATACTGAATTTTAGCTATTATTTATTATTATTATTTATATTTTAATTTGAGTTTACTTTCATTTGCTACTTGAGGGTATTTGGGTAATTTCTGTCCTGTCCTACAACATATCTGATACATAAAGAATATATTAATGCCTTATTTTTTGCAATTTCTATGATATCTGATGGCAAAACCAAAAAGTATGTGAATTATGCTACTTAGCAAGCTTAAAACTCAAAATTGAGCTTGGTAAACAAAATATTTGAATTCAGCACCCTCAAATTGTGTGAAATAGCCCCTTTACCGACTTCTCCTCAAATTTGCCAACAGGACTTTTTCTGAGCGTTTCTTAGCTATCTGCTCTCCCTCTAATAGTGAGTTTGTGGAAACATGTTTTCATGTGTGCGTTAGTAAGTATATCTTGTGTATATGTAACCCATATGGCACACCCTTTGTCAGTGGAAGGCCATAATCGAGAACTGCATTGTCTTATCCGGTTATCTCAAGAGGCCCAGAACCTGGCTAGGAGTGAGTGGGCAGATAGTCAGGATAGAGAGCCAGAGATTACAGGTCTCCCAATCCAAAAGCTAGCTTCATCCCAGGGCAAAGAGCAGGGCTTGCACCACACCAGGCTGTTAAGTCAACTGAACACACCCATGTAATGTTTACCTCACTGAATTACCCCGGTAAAAGTAATCTAGCTGTAAAATCTTACAAGCCACATGAGAAAAACTGTGGTTAAAGATCTAGTTCCTCTCTAGAAGTTAACTGGCCATCGTATAAATTCATACCGGATGTGCCAAACACCATCACTTTAGCAGACCACCTAAGCACCTCGCCACAAATTCACTTACCAACAAACACACCATCCAAAAAAATGGCAAAACAGGTCATACTGCAACGTGTTGTTGACAAGTGACAAGCATGATGCAAGAGTAAAGGTGTGTGTTAATAATAATCTCCACCTGTCTTTAGGTGTCTGACGTGAGATCAATAGGCTACACGAAGTGGTCTTACCGGAACATCAAGTTACTTCGGTTTGCCTCGGCTGAAGAGCACTTAGGCTACATGAAAATGAACTAGTGTTGCCAATCCCATTAGGCAATAAACATAATGAGATTACTTTGAAATGGCGAATAAATCTAAAACATGTTATCAAGAAGACACGACAGAATAGTTAGAATGACTGGATGGAAAAACTTACATCAAGAAAATCTCAAAAAATATGTTTAATCCACTGTCGAGGAAGATGCGTCCGGAAGAATGTCAAACCACTGGCTGCTGTTGCTTCCTCGCTGACTTTAGCGAAGGACCCGCCCACTCATAATCTAGAGGACCTATTCCTGTGTGCCGCTGTTATACGGTAACTGGGTTTCATGTTAACTGGCTGGACTGTTTACTTTGCCTCTGGAGTTAACGTAACCGCCCCCTTCTCTTGGAGTTAACGTAACCGCCCCTGATAACGACAACCAAACCAATTTCTGAATGACTGCATTGGGTATTTGCTGCAGTGGACTCCTGCGCCCCGAGTCCATGTATTATTATCGGTAGTTTGTTAGTTGAATCACGTCTACTGTTGCATCTAGTGCATTGTGACCTGTGACATCCGAAAAAGTGAGGAAGCTCATATTTCTGAAGAACCATCTGTCCAGCAGTGTGGACAAATATTCACCCCAATCCTGAAATGTTCAATACATTATGACACTGAGAGTAGGCCTACCAAAACTGCAATGAGCGTGATTCAACTTAATAACATCACTGGGTTGCCATGCAGTAATAATCACGAAGATGTGCCTTCTACTGAATTTCAGTTTCACGGATGCGCATACAAGGCTCACCAAGCCACTGAGGTTAACTGCGACTTGTCCTAACATTCCTCGGGTCGTCATCCATTCCAGCACAGGTTCGTTCGACCTGGACAAACCGAATTCTTAACAAACACAGCTGTACTCCACAACTAAAGGTCAACTGATCACGTCTGTTTTAGAGGGAATCTTGCCACATACATGTGCTTTGCTCGTGCCACCAGTAACCGAATAGATTCCTGTCTCTGGTATTAGCTTACTCCACCTAGTGGTAATTTATGAATTCGCATGCCAGTTAAACTTGGGTCTGCATGCAATTGGGCAATTACTGCAAAGACAGCCTATGCTACTATATTACATCTACTTATCGACTCCTTGACACACTGAAATCTGGAAGCAAAACAAAAAAACGAGAAGTCTTTATGCACTACTGGATGTTATCTAAATTTCTACGCATTAAATTTTGTTCAAATTTCTTATTGCGAGCTCAAAGGGTCGGGTCCTGACTATGTCACGTTAATTTAAAACAGTAGAGCTATCCAGCCTGTTACAGATTACTATGGACCCTTTCAAGAGAGTTCCATTATCAGCATCATAATAGGCCTTTATCACGGCAGCCCACGGGCAGCTGAAGCAGGGCTGTTCAATTTCCTGTTGGCAGGCAAACCACAGGTGTTCCTAAAAACATTAACGAGGCCTCTGGTTGAAGTAACTGTGGCCGAATCTGACACTTAATTAGAAACACACCTGTGCTCACACAGGAACAGGGCTGTTCACTTCCTACTTCGGCTGCCGTGATAAAGGCCTATTGGCCCCACAAGGCTTCCTTTTTAACATTCCATATGTTATCTTAATGCAGAGGAAGTAGATTGGGGCCCAAATAGAATGTTCAAGCATTGTTTTTGTTTTTATTGTTGAAAGGGTCCATAGATTGTATAGTAACTCAGATGAGGGCATAGGCTAGAAAGCACGAACTGATGTTTCCCACATGTCACTTTCAGTACCCTGGACAGCGGGCACTGAAACAATATGGCAGCTAAATAATAGCCTACAGCTTACAAAATAGATTAAGCCAAAGACGAAACGTCGAAATGTAATGTTTACAACTGATGGTGTCAAACACAGAATTAAGGCTACAAACATTGAGTGAGGACGACGTGCGTCCTCAACCAGTGATATACTGTAGGCCTATTCGACTTGATCCACGATTGACACTGAACATAATCAAAAACAAACTTATCATGATCAGAATTCTGATCAAATATCAAAACAAACAATGCAAATGTGTTACATATGCAGTTTACATCTGTAAGCTACAGTGGAAGGGGTACTAGGATGCTTCTCAACACCAGATGGCAGCAACCTTATGATGTCCGCTCCTGATCCCTCAGTGTGGATGAAGTTGTCTATTTGGGACATCTTTGCGCAAATATTTCCATCGTTTCAAATGTATTATAATTGAAGTCTATCGGAGGGAAAAAAAAACATCTGACAAAGAACATTTCTAAAAGGTTACGAATCAATCCTGGATATAAAGATGGTGGTATAAAATTAACTTTGTATCTTGTCACCTTACTACCATTACTCCAGTGGGGTGTACTACGAATCTCTATTAGTGGGTTAGCGAGGTATGTTGCGCTCAAAGCCAGGCTATGCTGTGACACGAAAGTGGATACCGCTATATCACCATGGTATCTCATGCTGTCAACCAAACCTGGTCGAGAGGAGGTTATGTGCTAAGTTATAGCTCAAATCGTGTAATCTACCACACACTGACCAATCAATTGTCTTAAAAACGAAGTTATCTCACGTGTAGGATTCTGTCATATATCTTACAGGTGGAGCTCCGCCTCTACTAACATTTTGGATCTCGAATGCGCTTTAATAGTGCTGTGCGTGCAAATATCCCACTATGGACGTGCATACCATACAACAACTGATGACAATTGATTTATTTGATGTTATAGGTTAGACACAAAAAATGACCGCAGTGTAGATTAAGCTATCGCTCATGAATGCGGAAGTAATTGTTTTTAAATAGAGGCGGTCTTGTGCGGTCTTGTGCGTCTCCATGTTACAAGATTGGCCAAAGTCATCCCAACACCGAGAACGCGCACAGATCTGAGCTGAAAGCCTAGTTTGACAAATATATCACATAACTGCAATCGTAGTATCACTTAACGTATACCCCTGAGTCAAGGCTTTGTCAAGCCTCAATATGTCTACATAGCCTAGATATGTCTAACGTGCTTCGTAGCATACCCCACTGGTCTTCATGAGTCGGGCTAATATTGTGAATTGATTCGTACTAACACATGGGGGTGTCAATACGCAAAAGGAAATGTATTTAACAGGAAAGGCTTTGCGCGCAATCTGCGCATGTCTAGCCAAAGGTGTCCATACGGATCTCCTCACGGAGCTGAAGACGCTCAGTGTAGAGCGAGCAGGTTTGCTGTAAGGACGCAAACTTCTATTCTGTTTTACATCTCTTCAGTCTTCAGTCCTCTTCATTCTTTGGTGTTCATGGAACATTCTTCTGGAGAGCTTTGACATAAAATGAACTTGAAAATCATATGAATCTTGGAAATCTTGTAATGGAACTGTTTTGTGTAGATGGTCTGTCACAATGTAGTTCCGAAAACCTTGAAACCGGCGCGCATGCAAGATGTGAAGATGGGCTATCTTATCTTTCTTGAGAATCATTTCAAAACATTTGGCTACTTTTTCAGAAGATAGGTTATTACCTAAGTTTGTACACCAAATGGGTTGAGAGATAGATTCTTCCAAACTGAAATTAACCAGTGGTTCACCGTAATGACCAACTGGACAAACAACTCAAGCTGCATGCTTAGTCTCAGCTTGTGCGATGCAGAGGTCACAGACAATGAAAATGAGACCTTGAGGGATTTCGAGTATCCTGTAGAACTCTTCCCGGTGTCTTTACTGCCTGCGATAACTGTAACCTGTGCTCTGTTATTCCTTGTGGGGGTTACAGGGAACCTAATGACCATTGTTGTGGTCACTAAATACAAAGACATGCGAACGACCACAAACATTTACCTGTCTAGCATGGCATTTTCGGACCTGTTGATTTTCATGTGTATGCCTCTGGACCTGTACAGAATCTGGCGTTATCGGCCATGGAATTTTGGGGACGAACTCTGCAAGCTATTTCAGTTCGTCAGTGAGTGCTGTACTTATTCGACCATCCTGCACATCACAGCGCTGAGCGTGGAGAGATATTTTGCAATATGTTTCCCACTTAAAGCCAAAGTGGCAGTCACGAAAGGACGCGTGAAATGTGTCATAGTCGTGCTCTGGCTGGTGGCTTGCTGCAGCGCGGGACCAATATTCGTTCTTGTTGGAGTTAAGCATGTAAATGGGACAAACCCATTTGAGACAAATGAATGCACTTTCACGGAGTATGCCATCCGCTCCGGACTTCTAACCATGATGGTGTGGGTCTCTGGAGTCTTCTTTTTTCTGCCTGTGTTGTGCTTGACAGTTCTGTACAGCCTTATTGGGAGACGGCTGTGGAGAAGAAAAAGACATCCGTTTGCGCAGAATATTTCCAGCCGGGACAAAAGTAATAAGCAAACTGTGAAGATGTTAGGTAAGGACCCAGATATCTCTGTCAGTATGCAAATTATTGAACAGGAGCTGTAGCTATTGGCCATGAATAGGTAGGCAATGGCTTTCCATTACCACGTAAATTTAGGCTAATGTAAAGGGCCTGCATTAATTGATGTCACGCCTCACATTGCACAAAATAGTTATTTTAATAGTTTTTTGATCAATGAAATGGTTAATGGTTTTATGCACGCTCGATGGTCGCGTGTCCATTAATGTAACTTCTGTTTTCAATTTCTTCGACAGTGGTGGTAGTAATTGCATTTATCCTCTGTTGGCTACCTTTCCACCTGGGACGCTATCTCTCCTCCAAATCATCAGAGGCCAACTCACCTCTCATCTCTCAGATCAGCGAGTACTGCACCTTGGTGTCGTTTGTGCTGTTTTACCTCAGCGCGGCTATAAACCCTATTCTATACAATATTATGTCCAAGAAATACAGGATAGCAGCATGGAAACTGTTTAAAATGAAGCATTCAGAGAGGTCTGCATCTGCAACTGTCAAAACAGAGAATGCGACTGGATGGGGAGAATCGAGTGGCAGTACTTGAGGAACCCCGGAGTCCACCTGAATTTGGGAAAGTTATCGGAGCAGAGGAACATGAAAACGTCGTTGTGATGCTGAGTTCGCCTGGTCTCGATTACCTTCGAGGTATTTGGGAGTCGGGAGGAGCATGTCATGGAGTCATCGACTTGTCCTTACAACTGATGATAGGCCATAGAGGGTTATCTAGACGCCCCCACCCCATTTATTAATTTATATTTGGGAACACTCTACGGGAACATGAATTATCGTGAATTCGTGCATTCATTAATTCATGATTATATGTATTACTTCATTCCTTTATATCTTATGAATCATCAGGAATTGACATAGGTTGATCATAGTCTCTTATTCATGACCTCATACATGAACAACACATCAACTAAAGCATTATGTACGTTGGCTACATCATTATGATTAAAGATTTCTTAAGCATGATCATCATGATTACATGAATGTTAGGTTAATTACTCATGAGTTCATCATGCTTGTGACCCCTCAACTAAAGTGTGAACAATGGCATGTGTTTAGAGAACTGCACAAGTTATGTTCAAATCAGAATTTGAGTAGTGATGACCACATTTTTAGCAGAAAAAGAAATCATCATGATCATTCTTAATAAATCATAAATCATAATGATGTGCCCACCATATTTAATGCTTTAGTTGATGTGTTGTTCATGTATGAGGTCACAAATGACAGAATATGAACTGGAAATTCATGATGATTTGTGAGATATTAAGGAATTAAGTAATACATAAATCATGAATTAATTAATGCATTAATTCATAATAATTCGTGTACCTTTACCGTAAAGTGTTGCCTTATATTTTTCTTTGTCCATCTAGGGTCAATAGTGGTTGAGTCTAATCGAAGTCACCACAGGCAGCCATATCAATAATGATTTGATACACTATCCTGCATTACCAAAGACTACACTAGACAGGAGAGGTGTCGCAAGAACACAGCCTAGCCTACTGATGATCAGTCGAGTTATGTTGATAAGAAAGGTTAAAATATTGGGGATACTCGATGAAATATTAAAATGGATGAGAAGGTTACAATATACGGGATAACCACTTAACAAAGACAAAGCTATTATCATTCCATAGGCTCCTGATTTGTTTTATCACCGATACACCGATTGCTGCCTGCACGCATCACTTGCAGTGCACGGATACTGCGTGGTTTGAGCGCAAGGAGCGCGTCTCAGATTGTATTATGGGTTGATGGGTTTGACATTGTAGATCGAAATATATTCCATTCTAATCCTTGTCATTATCAATCGAATATTGTTATTATTATAATTCATTATTATTATTACTAATTATACCAATTATTATTCCCTGCCAAAGAGGCCACTGCAGTTCCGCGAACCGAACACTTCAGTTACATGCCTATTGTAGCCAGCCTGACTGAAATTATTTTGGGGGGGGTGAGGATGACCGAACAAAAATCAAACAAAACGAACCCCAATTGTTGTTAAACTGAAGTCTTTAAAATTGACTGTTGGTGTAGAACTGCTGTATAAAAGCAGTGGGGTTGTTAAAGGAATAGGCCTACTGACGGCTGTGGTTCGGCCTCCGGCGGAGTGTCGCAGGTAGCTACCAACCCTACTCACACTCGTGGCATATGAATTGATCACTTAATCGAACCCAATTATTTCTGCATAAGCGCTTCTCATCAGCACAACTAAAACACGGTGTGTTTCATACGCCACTGGCCAGTTGAAGTTGGTAATGGCTAGGCTGTGTGTTATCACTGGCTTGCTTCTTATTGTGTATCTGTTTGGACCTGTCTTCGGATGGGAGTGAATGAAACATTTGTATTGCAGATGCCATCCACTTCAGCGGATGAAAATTATGCACACACACATACCGTAGCATACACATACTTGAAAATGCCTTAAATTGATACTTTACACTGGATGACAATGTGAGCACTGTAGATGTATGTTTATGTAAATAGATTTGTCAAAATGTCTGTCAGGGATCAGGCCACTGAGCGCTTATAACTTGATGCTGTGTTTTCACCAAAAACGTGAGCTTTTTGTTTGTAAGCTACCTTACATCGTGGAAAAGTGCACTTAAAATGATGACACATTTGGAGAAAAACAGGCATTTGTTGTCATCATCTTTCAATGTTTGCTGGTGTCTGATGTTGCTTGAAACGTACGGCCTGGCTTAGTTATATAGATGTGGAAAGCAGTTTTCTCTCATTTGGGTTTTGCCTTTGCTTGGTTCAGGCTACAAAGCACCCATGACATTTGTTATGCTACATCAACTTTGTAAGACATGTTCATATTTGTACAGCTTGAATGGCAAACATTTCAGTAAACCTCCAGTAAGCCAAAAGCACTGTAGGCTTTTTCTGCAAAAGCACAGACAATGTGTACTAATGCAAGACATGTAACAATGTTTGAAATGTCCGGTATTAATAAGAGTGTATATTTGAAATATGGCATGTGTATTTTTATTCATTAAAATCAGAGTATTTGCCTATCATAATCTATAGTTTTCACCCCAGAAGTATTTTTTAAACTCGTTCTGAATGTCAGTATTAATTTAAGAATGAAGAATTCAAGGTTTTTCAGCAACACCGTTTTCCAATATCATTAAAGATGTGTGTGTGTGTGGGGGGGCATTCTGGTATGGTCTGCCCATAGCATAGTTCTCACTGCCCACCATCAGTATCCTCAGCTGACCCCTCTAAGAGTGAAACTGACCATAAAAATGCCAAGTCTGTGGGGCGAATACATCAGACACCTCAGTATATGGCCTCTGGTGTCAGGTTTATGTGCTATGCACAAATTGAGTTTGCCTGCATGGCTAATAAAAGACTGAAGTCTTATCAACACTTCAGGAGCTGGGGAAGAGGTATACACAAACATCAGTGAGCACTGAAGAAACAATGCTCTAGTGCAATGAGCCACAGGAATCTGTGGACATCTGTCTAACGCTGGTTGAAGGAACTGGACAAATTCTGACTGACAACATTTTTCACTGTAAAGTCTAAGGCAACAGAGGTCAGATATCCAAGAGAAAAAAAATTAAACATTTATTGTGCATAAATATATTACATATATGCTACAGATACATAATCATCTTAAATACAAAGGGTAGTATTTTCAAAATCTATACATTAAAGTTGATATGGTAGTATTTTATATGATGTCTATGATTACAATGTACAATTATTGATGAACTCTAAAAATATCAATTGATTATAGTTAAAAATAATGGCAATATGGAATGAATTTTCTTTTAAGCTCAAGTTACCATAAAAAACATCTTTTAGGGGTAACATTTTCAAGACATCTTCAAGGAAAGATAAACAAATCTTCAAGTGTCAATATTAAAATTCAAGAAAACTTTCTTATAATACAAAACTGATTGACGCCAATAAAAACAGAAAAGGTCAGTGTGCTGGGGTTAAGTCTGGGTTAAGACAACATTGCTCTTTCACAGATCATTTGTCAAGACTAACAACTCATTGTCACAACTTGGACAGAAGGGGACAGAAAAAAAGAATCAAAACTCCAGGAACGTGTTATCAGTTCAAGCTGAGTGTATTGTTATGGCTCTCCACACGTTACCTTTTGATTAAGAACATAATGCCATGTGTGTGGGTCTCAGCAATAAGGATGGGTGTACATCATTTGCAAACAGCACCTATTCACTTCATTATCTGGACAGATGTGCATTATAAAAAAAACATAAATGACAGGTCTGAAACATGAACAAGATTAAAAATGTTAGGAATGCCATTTCTATTTGAAAAATATAAAATATATGTAAAATGAAATCATAACAAAAAAAAGGTAAAATATGACATGCTACATGAGAAAATATGTATGACTGTTCTTTTGATTTTTTTTAAAGAAATAAATAAATGAAGATTGCACTGTGATTTGCATTATAAAGTACGGTATGCAATATATAGCATAAATAAAACCCTAACAAAATTGCTCATTTACTTTGGTTAAGGTATGACTGAGCTAGTAAACTTTAAGAGGGTGCACTGTAGTCTTGGGCTATACTCACTGCGTAAGGCTACGAGAAGATCAGGCAGCAGAGCTGAGTCTTAAGGCTGAAATGACTGAAGAAAAAAAAGTGACAGAAACACGCCAATGAAATCACTAGGAAAGAGAAGAGTGGGCACGGGGCTGGACACTGCCACCCTGGAACGCGAGGCTGTCGGTCGCCCCCTTCGAACACGAGTCCCTGAGGTACATTCCAGGCTTCATGCCACCACTAAGGGGTTTGCTCGGTGAAACTCTTTGGGACTGATCAACGCTGATGATGATGATGATGATGATGATGATGATGATTATGATTAGACTCTGGGCTCAAGGACAGTTTCCCTTTTTTATACATTCGCAATGCAGTATTTTATCACTAGGAGGGTGCCAACCCAAGTCAAACAAGGTTTGGGTTGGTTTATGATGGTTGGCTGGTTTATATTTCTCATCTACATTGCTCTCTGGGAGTTGATTTAATCTTGTCAGCTGACTTTACCTGGGCAGCTAGTATTATAAGCCCCGACCTAGCAGGTAGCTTAGATAGAGGATACACAGAGGACTGGTTTAATTCAAACCAAGCACTCCAGCACACCGAAGCCCCCGGGTCCCATCTTACCCAAAAGCCTCCTTTAATAATCCCTTCAGCCATCAAATGTTAAAGCTGTAACATAGACAATATAACAGTACAAATATATAAATACACTTAGAGAACAAGCTTAGAGGAGAAATAGGACCAAGCATCAATTTCCGATGTAGAAAATAGAACATTTTTTGTTTCAGTCATGGACCTAAAAACCATAAAAAAGTATAAAAATACTTTTGTAAAACTTTTTTTTTTGTAGGATTGTGGTTTTAAAACTGGCGCCATACAGACGCACTACAATCCCACTCCTCAGACATATAAAAACAACTTACAGACAGATACAAGGGCTAAAACACAGAAAAAATGGAATGTGACATACAGACAATGGAATCGTATAGGAGACTATAACAGGTAAAAAAAACTGGACTTTTAAAAATATCCCAAATATTTTATATATATATATATATATATATATATATATATATATATATATATATATATATATATATATATATATATATATATATATATATATATATATAATATATATAATCTATATGTGAGGATCAGTGTGCCCTCATATATAAAGAAACATCCCTCAAGTTTCCCTCCTCTCTTTCTTTTCATCCCATCATTTCATGTTTGTTTGTTTTTTCCCTTTACATCACCCAATGGTTGGGCAGCCCTACTCCATGAGAAAGAGCTGCAGGAGGAAGGCCAGAAGGAAGGAGAGAGAGGACAGGCCCACCACGATGAGGGTGGCAAACTGTCCATCTGTGGAGGTCACCCCGAAGGCCTTGACGGCCGGCGGGGTGGCGACGGCGCTGGCCTCGGAGGCTAGCGTGGGCTCGAGGCGGCGTGCCGTGAAGTGGGCTGACGGGCTGAAGGCGCCGCTCAGCTCCTGCGCGGTGTCTGGGCAGTGGCGGCTGGCGCACACGCGGAGGCGGTAGTCCGTGTTCCACTGCAGGCTGAAGAGCTGGAAGCACGTCTCCTCTCCCTTGAACACCTGCGCCCATGACACGGGAGGGACAAAAGAGGAGACTTGATTGAAATCTCAGGTAGCCTAGTAGCTCAGCTAGTCGGAGCCATGTTAAAGAGAGAGTTCTTCAAAGCCTTCCTCCATAGCAGGTCTTCAGCCTTTCATTTGAGTGCAAGTATAAAGGCTAGCAGATAATGAAAACCTGGGTATTATGAGGACACATGCCCTGTGGTGTGTGTGTGTGTGTGTGTGTGTGTGTGTGTGTGTGTGTGTACATATGGGGTTAAAATGAGGACCAGGACAACCCCTACATTTTAGACCAACATATTTGTATTTTCTGACTCCTCTAAACAAGTTGTTGCCAAGAGATTCCATTATGCAGAGTTATCAATGTTTCCCAGTGTACTCTTTGCTAATTTAATATCGCTTCTAAGCACTCTGCCACTTTGGTTCAATTAACCCATCGGATAAAGACTGATGATTTTTGGATGCAATCATGGTAAGGTGTGCAGCGCACACATGCTAAAATGTTTTCATTTAGTATGGAGAGAAATAAAAACACTGGCACTTCTTCTAAATCAAATTAAATACACTCACATGAGAAAAGTTACTTTTAAGTGTGTCTGTGTGTACATGTATGTGTGTGTGTGTGTGTGTGTGTGTGTGTGTGTGTGTGTGTGTGTGTGTGTGTGTGTGTGTGCTTGTGGCGTGTGTTTACTGTGTGTGTCTTGGCGTGTGTGTGTGTGATCTCATCATTTACTGTAAGCCATTAGGGACAGGGGCCCAGGGGGGAGGACGGAAGAGAACATGTGTGTCAAGACGAGTCATTTGTTTGAGATCTCAGCCGCAACCAACTCTTTTGCTCTAGCAGGCCCGTCTTCTTCAAAGCCTTGTTCATGCCTCCTTCAAAAGGGGCTGTTAGTCTCAGCTTCACTTCATTCACCACACAAACAAGCTCCAGCCCCAAAGCGCCAACATCAAAGGACCCAAAGAGGATGCAAATGCAACACAAAAAGGTATTATAGAATCCTGTTGTCATCAACAGCTTTCTGAATGAATCAGCTGTTTTAATTACTTATTTATTATTAACATCTATTTAACTTTGGTGCATGAATACACATCAGGCAATTAAAAAACATAAATTGCTTCATATTAAAATAGGTGATTTTAGCCTCCTGCTTTTTAGAAGAAAGGATTGCCGAGAGCCTTGAGATCCGAGCGGCTTGAGAGGATATCCCAGAGCCTTGAGAGGGGCATTTTCACAGCAGGAGATTTTAATCAATAGAGTCTGACTGTTTAGTATTGGAAACCGACAAAGACTAGAGTGCCTGATGTCACCTGCAGGGCTTTGTCAATAATAGTGTGGACCAGAAAGGCACACCAAGAGGCAGAGTAGAGAACGAGTGAGGTGAGTTGTTTACTACATTCACCAGAGGCACACACTCTCAAATGAAGTAAGAAGAGACTTCACAATCCATACGTATTAAACCACAACATTAAACTGTATAGCACATTCTGCAAATTGCATGCAATCTGTCCAGAGAGCTTGACAAAGCTGAATAGGCGTTTCTGGCTGCCATAAGTTCACACTGTAATGCACTGTATCTGGGCATTAACCTTGTGAAGAACTACAAGCTATTAGGCTCTCAAGAGACATGACCACATTAGACAGGAAAAGTAACCTGCAGTTACCAGTTTCCACAGCAACAAATTACATATAAATTTTCTGAACATGCCCGACTGTGCCAGAGATGAGGCACTGTGCTTCTCTCAAGGCTCACCAACTACTCATCGCTGACCGTCCCTCCCTCCCCGGCTGGACAAGCATTCGCGTCTCATGTTTACCAGCCGTACATCTGCAGGCGCCCGCATTCTCGCAGACAGATTCATCAAGACTGACCAGGCTTTTGATGTCAAAAGAGAAGAGAGCGACATAGCCATCATACCACTGGAAACTGAATAAGCTGGAAGTGGAAAAGAATATTATGATGACACTAATTTCAGGACAGATCTACAAAGCCCAATAATGAATGGGCTAAATTGCATTTCTGAGAAATGCTTGCATGATAGGCGGAGGATCAATCAAAACCAGCCTGTGAGTAAATGACCACAATTAAGCCCTCACTGTTTATGCTCTTCATGATGCTCACTCGCTCAAAGCCTCTTGAGAGCTCATTTACAGGCTCCCCAACACCTGATGAGACCTGGATTGTTGGCCATTGGCCATTACGAATGGAAGGATTTCTATCCTATTACACACGCCTTTAAGCCTGGATAGATTGTGTGCCAGATGCACACACACAGCAACACCAGAAATGTGAGAGACACCACCAACACCAAGCCACCAACACCAAGCACTGAGAGAGAGAGTCACCAATGCTATCAGAGATGAATTGATATACATACTGTACATGTGTAACTGTATGTAACACGTTGTGAACGAATGCTCCCAATTTAAGTTAAGAGTTAAAGTGGACTGATATTTAGCAAATGCAGCATGGACTTGCAATGGTAGGTCTGAGAATCGGACCCTAGATGACATTGCGGTGACTTCAGTGACGTTAACCCTACACAATGCCTACAAGTAAATAACAAACACTTACATATATGCAAATACACATAGGCTACACACTGCGGCTTGCATTCATAAAAACAGAAGCTGGTGTAAAGCTCTATCCTGCAGTATAGTTTTGGTCTATAAATTTGATTACTATGAAATATGATGGGGGAGTAGTGACGGCCATGTGCAGTGCAGAATTAAATTGCCTTGTGCCTCTAGATCGTATTTCCTTTTTCATTTTGATTTCCTGACAGACCAAGGACAAATTTCACAAGCACATAATCAAAGCCCTAAAACAACAAGGGTATAACTCCTAAAAATGAAAGCTATTGTTGACAGAGGAGAGAGTGACAAGTGATACCAGCAGGCAGGCATATTATGTGAAAGGCCTATTTGCATTAAAACCCGTTTCATTTCATCCCCTAGTGTCTTCTAGGAGCTGTCTTCACAAGATCATAATTAGGGAATTATGGGATGTAACTGCAAAATCAGCATTCAAGTCCTGAACACTTAACGACAGGAGCCTTTATTGAATGGGACGATAATTCTAGCAGAGTTGGTCCCCTGCCCTTTGATAAGGAGACACTCACAATTGGCAGACCCATTCAGACTGCACTGCATTGATCCCACATGGTGTGGCATGACAGAAGGGAGGGGGTGTGTGACACTGACCTGCTTGAACTCGGAGTCTCGGCCGCCCAGGACCTGAAGTGTGTAGGTGATGCGGTCCCCTCGCATGGGCGGCACTGCCTCCCATGTGACCTCACAGGCATTGCCTTCCAGCTGGGACACTTTTGGGGCTGTGGAGGGGACACGCACACACACACAAATATAAACATTATAAGTAATAAGTGAAAAATAAGTGATCTGAGCCAAGAGAGAAGTCATAGCATGCCACTGTGTACGTATGGTTTTTAGACATTTTTAGAACTTGTAACAAGCATTTGTACACTTCAAGATGGTGTATGAAAAAATACACTGCTTAGAGTTGTTGTACTGGGTAGAGGCTTGACATGGCTTTGTGTAGTGAACAATGAGCACTGGGCCAGCGCCCAGCTGTCTAGGTGTTTATGTGCTGGGATGCCACCCTTGGCTACCTTTGAGTGTTGGAGGCACAGATTTGGACGTGCTCAGGATGAGGGTTTCGGAGAAGGGCCCCTCCCCCGCCTCGCTCACCGCCTGGATCCGGAAGCTGTAGCGGCTCGACTCACTCAGCCGCTGCACTCGGAAGGTGTGGCTCGGCCCGCGGTAGATGGCCACGAACCTGAGACGAACAAGGCAGGGTGACCGAGACTTGGGAAGTTAGATGCAGAACAATTGGGAAGGCAAGGAAGGAACACTCACTGACAGAAGAAAGAAATTCAAGAGTGAAAAAACACTGGCTTTATAATTGTAGTCATCAGGACCATACGTTCCAGGAAAAGTTTTGACAAAACCTTCAAAATGTCAACAGAAACCCCCCACACAAATGTTTCTCTCTTTTTGGAAGGTACGTAATTATAGTTGCATTGACTCATTTGTGAATGACCATAATTACACTGAAACTAAATATGAAGCTTCTTCTGGATGTACTGACAGAGCATATGGCCTCAGAGAAGGGAGATTAGCTTTAGCCCGACACATTCTGGGTCTATCTAGGCAACATGTTGCCATGGCATCCATAAAATGGCACACTATCACACAAGCCTGGGGATAGAGTGATTGGCCATGACAATCCGCAGTAATTAAAATGAGCTGATAATGATAGGCAAGACATACACACATACCTATGATTTAAATGGCATCAAAGATAAGGAATTGCATAATGATGTGTATGTGTGTGTGCTTAATGTGTATAATGTGCATAATATACAGGTCTCAAAAAAATATAATATAGTGGACAAGTTCATTTCCCCCCCTAATTTGGTTCAAAAACTGGATCTTTCATATATTCTAGATTCATTAGATATAAAGTAAAATATTTCAAGCCATTTTTTGTTGTAATCTTGATGATTACGGTTTACAGGTCATGAAAACCAAAAATGAGTATCTCAAAATATCAGAATAAAGATATATAATACAGAAATGTCAGTTTTCTGAGACTTTAAACTCTTAGTCTGGTTCAGTAAACACAATCACAATCATGGGAAAGACTGCAGACTTGATAGTTGTCCAGAAGGCACTCATTGACACCCTCCACAAGGAGGGTAGCCACAGAAGGTGGGCAGGGTGTTTACTGAGTGCTGTATGAAAGCATATTCATGGAATGTTGACTGGAAGGGAAAAGTGTGGTAGGGAAAGGTGTGCAAGCAACCAACAAGGATGACAGCAGCCTTGAGAGAATTGTCAAGAAAAGTCGAAACTTGTTGGAACGATCCACTTTTTGAACTAAATTAGGGGGTAAAAATTACTTTTCCACGATTTTCTGATTTTTTTGAGACCTACCTATATATATATATATATATATATATATATATATATATATATATATATATATATATATATATATATATATATATATATATATATAATATATATATATATATATATATGTGTGTGTGTGTGTGTGTGTGTGTGTGAGAGAAAGAAAGGGAGAAAGAAAGTGAGGGGAGAAAGAGAGAGAGAGAGAGAGAGAGAGAGAGAGAGATACAGAGTAAGAGCTGGTGTGTCAGTGAAATGGCAGGGGTACAAGTGTAGCGGACTAATAAAGAGCACTGAGCGACCCTAATTAAACCTTGGCAGCCCTTCTGTTCTTTTACACAACTCAAAAACCAGAGAGTGGGAGACCATGAAAATGGCCAACGACAGGGTACAAAGAAAAGACAGATCAGTGAGGGAGAGAGAAAGAAGAGAGAGGGAGGGAAGGAGAGAAAGTGAGAGGGAGAGGGTGAGTGAAAGAGAAAGAGGGGGCGAGTGCAGACGCATTTGAGTGCTAATTGGACTGGTCAGACCGAAGGGCTCGGATGAGGCCATGTGTCTGAACTGGCATTAGGGTTCCAGGTCGAGTCCACCTCTCCCCTGTGCTTTGCTAATTCCCAGCAGCGTGGCGAGACCAGCGTCCCTGATTAGGGTGCTCAGAGTTAATGTGCTCCCAGACGTGGAGGATGCACTTCTCCCAGACACTGAGGGAACACTGTGTCGCTGCCGTCTCAGATGGGTGCAAATGAAAACGTCCTCTACACCCTCCTTTAGCTGGGCAGGGTTTTTCATTTCAAATCAGTTCTGCTCGAATAGATTAAATTCAAGGCCAATTGAACGTCTATTAGTTAAAGAATCAAAAGCTCGAGAGACGTGGTTCAGAGAACTGTTTAATGCTACCATGTCGCTTTTGTTTTTCACAAGAGGCTGTTCAGACAAATGGAATGGAAATGTTCTCAAAAGCCAGACTAATCCAGACTAATAAAACCTCATCTGGTGGTGGTCAAACTCTGGTTAAAAGTCTGGTGTCGACCATCACAAATGTATAGATAAAAGCTAAATGCAGAGAAAGTGTAAGAAAATGTACTAAAAGCATAAAAAAACTAAAGTGCTAGACTCCTATGAAAATGACTGAAGCAAAGTCACAGTGATTAAGTGTGTTTTAGGTGTGAGCAGAGTTAAGTGGCAGGTTAGATGTGATGGAGGTGAGGGCCTCACCTCTGGTTCTTGTCCTCCATCTGCAGGGTGTATGTGATGTCCTCGCTGCTCGGTGGGGCCCGGCTGCTGTCCCCCCAGCGCAGCTTCAGACTCTGGGGCCCCACGGCGGCGCACTCCAGACGGGGTGGTGCCGGGGGCAGCGGTCGGGTCCGCACCAGCAGGGGCTCACAAAGTGGACCTGCGCCGATCTCGTTCTCAGCCTGGACCTGGACGCTGGAGGGTGGGAGAGCAGCCAAACAAAAGCATGTCAAAAACACCGGTGACAAAACCATTGATTCAAAATGTATTTCATCACACCTGTGTCGAAAGAAGCAATACACTCAAAGAGAAGTGTCATTTCTTTTTGTTTGTGGAACTTAACTTCTGTCAAATTATGCCCTCATAGGGTCAAGCTGTATCACTCTTCCGCTTGTTAAAACAAACCCTCATCCTCAAACGAATAAAACACAAAAACAAACAGCTCCATTAGTCCATATTGAAATGCCGGGGAAAGTGCCTAGAGAAGCCTGTGCGGGCATGCCCCCTCACCATTCCCTTCTCTCTCGCTCTCTCCCCTCAGGAACTCAGACTCAGTGTCTCCACAGACGGCTGAGACCATGGCCCATGCCCTCACTGATATCACAGGGACAGGAGGACAGACCAGCGGCCGATACGGACACGTGCAGCACACACGCTGCACCAGGTGACATCAGCCCATGTGCTTGTGAACCATATAGGTGAGGAGAGAAGAGAAGAGTAGATCTCTCATCATAAAGGAAAAAAGATAAAAGGAGGCACAGGATGGCAATAGCAACAACTGCTTATAGAAGCTGTGGGTCCCCTTCAATAATAGAGCACACTTGAATGACCTTGTATGCACTGTCCAGATAGGAGCATCTGTAAGGCTATTATCAAGACTTTTTCAGATGAATTTAGATGCAATGTTCCTTTTCTACCTGAAAAGTTGTCTACAAATGAGTCACTGGTAACCATCATAACCTATGATGGGCTTCTAGCTAAGCTCCTTAGATAATGGATGGTTGTGAAGTAGCCACTGGGCATTTTCAGTATAATTGTCTCCAATGTCCCTGTTCCGGGCTCACCAAGTTCTCTGGACTCGCCAAGTAGCAACCAGCTGGATTCTGTGTCCATTCACCACAACAGAGGCAACAATTATCCACATAATCCACATAATTGTCTGCATTTACACCATCCAGCGTGGGGTTGAAATCTTCAACACTCACAGCAGATTGTACACAGCAGGCATGGACAGTTTTTCTGTTTTCACCTGAATGAATAGGACTGCAAAGCACAAGGCTGTCTTAGAACTTCCAGCCATCAATGGTAAACATGCAAGCAAGCCAGCCAGCATGTTAGCATGTACATTACAACTCAAGGATGTCAGTCCTTAAACATTTAAACACCTTGCCATAAATGGTTTCATAGAAGATAGGAGATGACAGGGGAGTAATACTGTGTTTCTCCATACATTCACCACATATAGTGGGGTTCTAATTATAAAATAATTTTATCAGTCATTAGATAGAAACTAAATGAGAAATGAGAGAGAATGAGAGAGAGAGAGAGAGAGAGAGAGAGAGAGATGACAGCGCAGCCTAGAAGAATGAAAATAACTGATAAACGATTAAACGGAATGTTTTAATTAAAATGACAGCTATTGTCCGACACAATAGGCTTCCCTTTCAGCCTCAGGGAGAAAACGGCACTGCTGAGGATTCAAAAGCTATTTGCATTGATCGTTCCAATTCAGACCCCACAATGCTACTAGGTAAATGCAATGCTTCCCACAGCATTAACTGTTAATGTTGAGATAAATTAGCTCAATGGTAATGAAACTGGTTTCAATGAGTAAATGGACTGAATCACATTAACATTGCCTATTACAATGGTCACTAATGCAGAGAGGATGATAAAAGGGCAAACGGAAAGGCGCACACTTATTGTCTCACAAAACCACTTTCTGTTAATGTTTCTGTCCCTTTCTGTTAATGTGAATCTGGAGAATGGTTCTCTCTCCCCCTCTGAACGCTCTTTATTCCCATGCGAACTACCGTGCAATTTTCTGCCATTAATCACCCACCCAGGTAAACGCTTTTATCTCCTCTCCTTAGCAGCTGTTACACACAGCTGAGCTGAGGTGGGAATGTAGAGCAGACACAGACACAGACACACACACAAACCCATCCTGTCTGCCTGGTACACTCCACTGAACCAGAAAACTGGTAGTGTGTGCTTATCACTTGCTAAGGGATATGGGAACTTTAATAACAATAAAACTCATCAACAGTACCAAGTAATGAAAGCTAAAGATAGCTGGTGGCTGGTTTGATTTGGATTTCTGCCTGGTTAAATCAATATGGTTTCTTTCTGTGGGTTTTTGTCATTTGTTATTAAGGCCTCATTAAGGATGCAAATTCATTTAAAAAGGTGGGTATTTGGGTTGTACATTTTTCAAATGACTTGAATCAAAATGGTCTTCATCTCCATGAGTAAAATAAGAAGCTCATAAGGTCGAAACTGCTGTCCCTAGTGCTGGTCAGATTTTACAAACATGAAGTAAATACCCTCCTGTGTCCTACTCTAAGCCGGTCAGCATGACAGTGTGAAGAGGGCTCTATTAAAAGCATAACATTTTCGCCCATAGAGAGACATGGAGCTCGCCTCTATTCATCACATGGGTACCAAAACAGTGCAGTAATGGCCCAAATCCTCACTAATGGACCACTAATGACCTTTCAAGTCCCAACTAATGCGTAGTGCTGGGGAACAGCACAGCAGAGGGAGGGGGAGACACAGAGAAAATGAGCCTTGAAGAAGCCTCCAAACTGGGCTACGGGTGAGGGGTAGGAGTGGGTGAGGGGTAGGAGGGGGTGGGGAGTGGGTGAGGGGTAGGAGTGGGTGAGGGGTAGGAGTAGGTGAGGGGTAGGAGTGGGTGAGGGGTAGGAGTGGGTGAGGGATAGGAGTAGGTGAGGGGTAGGAGTGGGTGAGGGGGGAGGAGTGGGTGAGGGGTAGGAGTGGGCAATGGGGGAGTGGGCAATGGGAGAGCGGCGTCCACCACAGCCAGACCCAAAACTCTACAAACCTGTACTCGTTGTTCGGCTGAAGGCCCGTCACTACGTAGCAGGTCACATTGCCAACGGTAAATGTCTGGTCTCCCATGACGACGGAGTAGGAGGTGATCTCCGCCCCGTTGCAGGAGGGCTCCTCCCAGGCCAGGGGCAGGCAGGTGGAGGGGGGGTGCAGGTCGGCGTCCGCGAGGCCGGGGCTCCTGGAGGAAAAGGGAGGGGACGGCACTGGGGGCGGCTGCGGGGGTCCGGCAGGTGACCAGCTCGCTATGGGGGCCCGCCCCATCCTGGTTGGCCGCCTGTGGGGACAGAAAGTCTGAGTCAGTGGGAAGGAAGTCTGGAGGTGGAAAGGCAAACGCTTCGACTCGCTATCCTCTTTCACCTGTGATTCTCATGAACTGCTGCTACCTTGTGCACTGCAAAAAAAAATCTAATAAAATCTAACCTAAGTGTTATTAATCGTATATTAAAGCAACACCAAAGAGTTTTTTGTACATTAAAATAATGTTTCCAAAATTGTTTCAGTGGTTCATCAACTTGTAACAGGGTAAACGGCACTTCTGCATTAGCTTTGCAGCCCTCTATCGGCTATAACCGCACTTTGTAAGTTTGCCAGATCGGGTAGCGGATCTGTAGTTCGATGGAATGAGACATAAGAAACTACAAATTTGAATTGCGTTTGATGTCGCAATACATCATACTTTCATAAATCATGCAACATATTCTACCTTGTCTGTGGACATTGTTATTTGCAAAGCCGGTGCTGGATAAACAAATAGCATGCGTGCGACAGAGGGAAAGTTCTTTGGTGTTGCTTTAAAGGTGCTCTAAGCGATGTTACTCAGTTTCTAAGCCAAAACATTTTTTCACATACAGCAAAAATCTCTGTAGACAGCCCAGGCTCCAAATACGGCAATAAAAACAGCCTGGTCCAGGCTGCACCAGGCCGTTTTTGTTGCCGTTCCAGGCTGTTTGTGCGGTTTTTGGAGCCTGGGCTGATGGCAGAGACCACAGTCTTTACAGTGTATTCAGGAGAGGCAGCTACCAGATTGTGAGATGTTTGCTGTATATGACAAAAAATGTTTTAACTTAGAAACCATGTAACATCGCATAGCGCACCTTTAAGATCAAAAATCAGCATAAAGAGACTCACATCTCATCATGAAAACAAGCTAATTTGGCTACCAGTGCGTTAAGCAAATCTGTCTTGAAAACAAGCAAATTTGACTGCCAGTGGGTTGAGTAAATTTGTCTTGATTCGACTCCTTAAAATAAGTCAAAATGATCTTACAAGAGAGCGCCAGGTAAGTCTCTTTGTACTGAAAACAATGGCAAATAGATTTTTTGATCTTAATATAAGATGAAGAACACTTGGCTAGATTTTCGGTGGTCAGGTATTCTCCTGAATCAAACCGAGGCGAAACAAAAGCAGACTTCAGTAAGATGGCTGCTGCATCAACAGCCTTGTTCCCCATTTTCAGCAAAAGGTTGCTTTAGTAGTCCAACATAATGAAACCTGCAATTCACAGCCAATTAATGACTAGAGTGAATTGGTCCGAAAGGTCATAGCATTCACAGCGCTAACAGTGCTAACAAGCCGTCAGTCATGACTCACACTTCTGGGAGCCTGCTTAGAACATGCCCTAATGAACGTCCTGGCAGCTTACCTGAACCAAGGAGTCCCCAAAAACTAACCTAACCTTTGAATATCACTGTTGTTGATGTACATAACCAAGTAAACAAAAGTAATGTTTAATGGTAGAGACACATGTCTCAGCTTTACAATGACTATTACTCAGTGTACACCATGAGGAAGCTGCTGCATGTCTGAGTGTTTTCCTTACTGAAGTGAGGGATGGCAATAAGGGAAGTATAAAAAAACACATAAAAACAAAAAACTCTTCACTCTTTTGATGTTGAGTTTGAAACAGTCTGTGAAGCTTGAGAGAACCCTCAACATCTTTTACCTTCGCCATGCCATAATGGAGCATTTGACAAAGACAAAAATTGCTAAAGTCAATTTTCTTCTGTGCTTGTAGTGAAGTGTAGTGCAGGCTGAAAAAAGACTAGCTCGCCAGCAATCATCTCACAAAGGGCAGACCAAAATACACCCTCCGAAGAAATCAATGACAACTTGTTTTTCAGAACTCTGTCTTGTCTGTCCTGACAAATGCGTTCAGTCATCGGTTAAATGACTGACACACCCCCTTTTCTTACAATTGATCCGAGGTGCTGTATTGTTGTTGCTTTAACCTCACCATCATGGATAACTAAAAGCCCTGCTTGTCCTTGCATAGAAGACAGTTGTATCACTCCCATGTAGCCTGTCATTCTAGTGGACTATTGACAGGATCCACACTGATTAGAGGGGTCCTCTTGCTTAACATTTAGTCTGGTTAGAAGTGTAGCCTACTGTGAAAACACACACACACACACACACACACACACACACACTCCTGTCTAATGTAATTACATTAACCGATGGATAACAGTGGATTTTACACCGAAAGGGGGCAAAAAAGAATAAAGGAGACTAGACTAGACTAGACTAGACTAGAGATGTGGCTGAGGTCTCTCCCTGTAGCAGGGAGATGGTGGACACCTGTGGCTTACCTGTAACCTGCAGCAGTACTCCGTGGATGCCTCCAGGTCGGAGATCTCGCAGGACGTGTCCGCGCCGCGGTAGACCACCTCCAGAGAGTCCAGGTCCCGGCCCCAGGCCAGCCAGTACTCCGAGACATCGGCGCCGGAGCGCTCACAGCTCTGTAGAGGTGGAGAGATGGGACTGGTCAAGTAAAGGGCCTGATGCAGGATGGCAAACAACCGTGTGACCACCAGTGTCAAACAGTGATGGCCTGCCTCTACATTTACTTGATTTTCATTTGTGCAAATAGATCTACCAGATTAAGTAAAATTGAGGAAGACACTAATGGGTTAAATTAATACATTCTATTCATAATCCTCCATAATGTTTACACTAAAAAATATGTTAATTTTTAAAACTGATAGCTGTTGCTGGTTTTCATATTGTGTCCCATGTCTCAAGAATGACTTTAGTAGTTGAGTATGATAGTTGACACACACACACACACACACACACACACACACACACAGTTCTTTATGAGTTCTATCATCTTTCATCTCTAGGAGGCGAGTCATAATAATGGGATGAATAGTGTTTCTCTTGAGTAGTTGCACAGGTAGGTTAATTTCTCTTTGAATATGCTTTTCTATGGAAGGTCCTCTGCACTATGATAGATTGCACTGAAATCTATAAACAATATTTTACCTTCAAGATCTCTACATCAAAGAGGCGTTGAGAGCTCTCAACATACATTTTGTCAGTACCATGATTCACCCACTACTTAGCATGTGCAACAGAATATATCCAGTCTGAAAGAAGATTTTCAAAGACACCCATGATGCTCACCTTATGAGACCTCAGGCTAATCCCCAACCTTAAATGCCTTCCAGAAAGCGATGACCGTGGTTGTGAAACCAAATGTGATGACTAACTGATTTCTAACAATTGTTTTTCCCATTAGCGGTATTATGAGCTGTGTAGTGGGTGCGGAGATGCTTACAAGAAAAAATGGATCGATACTAAATTAAAAAGTATTCCACGCATCATGCAAGCTATTGGCTTTTGGGGTGTAGATGATCGGTGCCCTGAAGTGTCTTCTCTTCTAACTGAATGGAAGAGTGGAATGACTGATGGATAGCTGCCTGGGATACTGAAGAGTATTCATATCTTTTAGCAGCCTATTGATGGCTCAGACAGGACACCAAGGATGAGGACACAGAGTAAACTCAGTTAGTACTCATGTCACCTTCACTCAGCCAATCATCCAGCAGGATATGCATCTGCCCATATCTAGAGGATGTATAAACAGGTTTGATTGTTTGGTTGGTCGTTGTGGGAAGTCCCCTACCTATAGCACAAGGAATATAACACCCTTCCTGTGTGTATCTGACAGACATGATTCAATGGGATCTCGAGTGCGTAATGCACTACGGTTTGTCAGCAACAGGTTGATTGTAAAAGAAGAGCAATATTACATTTTGAATGACATAATTTGGAGTTTGGCTTGAAATTCTAGTAAGAAAGACAATTCCACCATCTAGTATTGTGGGATTGTGAGAGCTCCGTACCTCCCAGCTCACTGCTGCACTGGTGTGAGATGTCATGGTCACGTGGGGCTCACCGCACTGACCCGGGGGTCCTGCTGCCGTGGTGACCGTGAGGGCCTCGGAGTAGGGCCCCACCTGTGGAAAAGAGCGAGTGGCATGTTTATCAATCACGTCTGTCTTCACCCCACCCCAAGCCCCCTGCTCAGTCCAGCCCCCGAGCTGCCACACATCCGAGAGGAAGAGGCAATTCCCCTCCCAGCAGGCCCCAGCGCTAAACAATCTGTTTGTGAGGCTAAAAGCACTGCACCATGCTGACTGCAGCACTGTGCTGCCGATGGCAATGCGGAGGCTGGGGTGGTCAGTGGGAAAGGTTTTGTGTAGGAGCAGAGCGATGGTTGACATTTAGGATGTTCTTGGATACAAATGAAGGAATGGGAAGGAAGGCATGTATTCACTCACCACATCACTCTTCTACCTTATTCATCTATCTTCATTTAAAAAGCAATATGGGGGCGTGCACACAAGACCTTTAACTTGAAAGTGTTCTGCTCAGCATTTTTCATGGTTAATACACTCCACTTAATACAGTGACCTTATCAACTGATAGTTACAAGGGAACAAATTGCACAAACAACCGCACATCCTCCACTTCATTACATTCATGGTGCATGATGAATAATCTGGGCCAAATAAAAATGCCACTAGCATTCTGCTCAAATTGATGGTCCTATATTTATAGGGACCAAATAAACATATCTGAAGCATGTCTATATATTAAGCATGTCAGTGTGCTGGAAGGGTGGCTACCATGACAATGAAATGTCCAGAGAAAATGTATTACAACAGGGAAAAAAATGGTGGGTTGTATGCAAATGGCTGCTATAACATTATGGTGCAAGAGAGTAAAGATATGAGGGCAGTGACTTGGTTGGTTTGATGTGCTAAACATCTGAGTTTTTATACTTTTACACTCAATTTGATACAATCTCAGCTGTCTTTTGACTAGCTATCCAGTGACCCAATGTTAGTGTAATCTTAACATACAGTGTTTATCAGTGTAAAGCACATGCATGGGACCCACCCCGCCGTCGTTGGCAGCGTGCACGCGGAACGTGTAGGTGGCACCAGGGAGCAGGCTGCCCACGGTGCACTGCGTGGCCACTCCGTGGTACACCTCCACTGGCTGGGCTTGGCGCTGGGCTTCAGCCTGCTGCTGCTGGTCCCCCTCCTCCTGCGTCTCTGTCTCCTGCTCGGCGTTACTCTCTACGGCACACATCTCCACGGTGAAGTCGACCGCTTCGCCTGGCCGCCCTCGCACACAGGTCGATCTGCAGAGTGACACGGGGAGGAAATGAAGGGAAATGAGGGACATTAAGCCCATCTTAGAATTTGTTTTGTTTTGAGTATTTTTTTTTTTTTTTTTTAACCTGGTGGACAGACCTTATGTAAGTTAATTAACGTACCACCTAACCTCACTGACCAAACACACATCCCTCACTGACACCCACACATCAGACCAAAACAAAAGGAGCAGTTTCCTCAGCAACGCAGCCTCCAGATGAGCTTAAAGGGAGCGGGTCGATGGGAAAGATTAGGAACAGGCTGTGAAAAGCATGCACAGCCTCGACAAGGCGAGAAAAGGGAGTCGGTGTGTGCTTGGTCCAGCATGGCTATTTCAGTTTCAGATTCAAGGGGGCAATAGCAAGTCCTGAAGTGGCTGCTCACATAGACACTCACTGACTAGTGTTCAATGTTAGTGTTCTGTGTCAGTGAGTGTCTGGGTGGGGGGGCGGCTCTTTGGTGGTGGATCCTGAGGAAGAGTCTAAATTATTTGTTGGCATCCTGGCACAGGTAACAGGAAGGTACAAATGCATTTAGTGTTCGGGTTGTCTAATTACCCAGTGTCTAGGATGAAAGCTTTCGTTAGCAGAATTACAAACAGAGAGAGACCAACCGGCCAGAACGCAAATGCTTTTAACTTAATGGCTTCAAATCTAAAAATATCTGGACCAGTTGTGCTAATTAAGGCAAACACATACCTATAGTGGGAGGCACATGGGTTTGCAGACTAATGAGCCAAGAGATACTGAAGAGACACAACTCACCCCATTCTAAGTGGACCTCCTTGTGTTTGACATTTCCCATGACTCTCGGGGGTTGGCAGGCGGCCGGGGGAAGGCCCAGGCTTCGGACAGACAGGCTTTGAGAGTGCTGAAACATCACCAGCACACAGAAAATCAGCACCCAGGCTCTGATTCAGTTTCCTGTGATGGATTGGCCAATGTAGACAGGAGCTACACATGCATTTGATCCATTTGTCATATTATACATATTTTTTTCTCCTCATCTGACAAACACAACTCTTAATTGTTCTTGATTCTTGAAGTCACTCAGATAATATCATGTTTTCATTGTGGGTTCTGGTTCCATTGTGGGTTCTGGTACATGTGGTCAGACTACAAAGCTGGACTCCTGGCCTACCTGGCTTTGGCCTCCAGCGCTGAGGCAGTGGACCCTCAACGAGTAGCAGGTGGTCGGCCTCAGGCCATCACACACGCACTCCAGGGCAGGGCCTTTGTACACCTCCTCCCACTGAGCCTCTGTAAACACACACACACACACACACACAAGTGATTTAAAAGGTTAGATGTAGGTTCAGGTTCAGGCTGGTGCACTTTGTGTCTCTGGAGGGAGAGGCTCAATCCACTTCCAACAGTAATGTCTCCAATGTACCACTTACAATACACATTAGGTGCTTTTATTCCATCATACCTTGAGTCTCTTCCTCCAAGAGCTCCAGGATGTACGTCAGAACATCTGAGCCACCGTCATCTTCTGGAGGTTCTGGGGGATAAGAGAAGTAGAGAGCCATTATTGTAAGTATTACCTCCAGACAAGCACAATGGAGCTGTAGGAGGCTGGTGAGGTGACTGCACCATGAAGCACCACTTACGCCATAGAGCACAGAAGCTGTGCGAAGTGACATCCCTGACGGCGACGTTGGTTGGCGGCCCCGGCTGGTCCGGAGTGGTCTTGCAGACCAGCAACGCACTCGGGCCGATCCTCCACTCTGCACTGCAGGCGGTGAGCTGCAGGGGGCGACAAAGGGAACAGGATGGCAGATCAGTCCAGCGATTCCAAGTCTGCATGGTGTCCCACTCCAGATTGCAAACGAGAGTCATGTTTGCCAAATACAACTGAGCAACATGAATGCCTCTTGGAGAGCGAACTTAAGTGGGCTGTCTTAACAAAGGCATCCAGGGCAAACACTCTGAGCCGTGTCCCCAGAAACAGTAATACATTTCTACAAGGATGTAGAGACTTCAATCCAACACTGTGTGTCGTATTAGGCCACTTAGGGAATGGAGGATCTATTATTATGAGTGTCTTGGAGGGCAAGAACTGTTATAATGACTGACTCTTATTTTGTAGAAATGAGGACATAAATCATGCTAATGGATGACTGCACCAATTACCAATCTATTACTAACGTTCCTACAAGCTCTTCATGTAACTATACCTCAAGAAGACTTTGTACCCAAAGACTGAACAGGACATTATAATGAAATGCCATCTTTGAAAAATGTTTTATTCTTGGTCTGTTGCTTTGCTGGATCTGTTGTAATTCCACATTATTTTCTCAGCCCATCTAGTCTTCCAAATGGCTCTATATCTAACAGATACGCAACAAACTCAGGCTGGCATGAGATGCTGAGTTTCTTTACATTCTCAACTGGTAAGCATCCAATGCAAGTGCAGCCAAGAAACACAGTCTTCCCCAAAGTTCATGTAAACCTGACCCCGAGTGAGCCATATAGACAGACACCCGCTTAAACCCAAACAGTGGAGCTAAACAGAGGCTGCTCTCTGGGGAGTGCAGCCTCTGACTCAGCCCCGAGCGATTCCAAATGGCCCCCGGCCAATTCCCACTGACCTCCGCACAGCGAGGGACGAGTGCCCCCACCGCTGGCTTACTCATGCGGAGAAAATGAGCCTGCGACACCCATTACACATCCACTCAACCCCCTCCCCAGAGCACGGCTCTTCCCCCGGAGACATCAGAGTGCCAGGGGAAGAGAGTGGGTATAAGAGGTGTGAGGACTGGTTTTGGGTCAGGGGGTGCTGGATCTAATGCTGCAGGTTAGCTACAAGTTGTTTAACATGGTGGGCTTAGCAGCTCGGTTTGGGGTTTGCTCCGTATGATGCGCAGGATGAAAGCCACTGAGGCTTGGAGGATGCTGGACTCACCCTGAAACTGTATTGAGTGCTGCGCTTGAGGCCGTCCACTCTGCAACTGACATCTGTACCATTGTACCTGGCGTGAAACTCTGGTCCCTGTAGACAGAGACAGAGAGAGAGAGAGAGAGAGAGAGAGAGAGAGAGATGGAAGGAGAAAGAGAAGTAGGAGAATTATTTAAAAGGATAAGCCTTTCAAACATGCCTTTTGTTCAATAAAAGCTTTTTCACAACCTCCAGCCCTGGAGGGGACCTGATAGACTCACAAGGTCACTACAAACCAAAGACGCAATACACAATGGACAGCTATAGCTATAACAAACAAGCATCAAGGAATGAGCCCATGTTGCATGGAGGAACACTGAATTTAAGAGGAAAATTTAAGAGTTTGTTGAATGAAAAATATTTTAGTCATTAGTTACGGTGGTGACACACTCACTTTAGCATCACAGTAGGAGGTAGGAAGTAATGCGATTTAAGTCAGTAGCATACAATTCATCAGTGTGTCCAAAGTCATCGTCAGTGACTGAGACATCCTGAATATTTCCCTTGAGGGCAAGGCCATTTCATCGTCATCATTTCCTGGAAGGCGCAAATCTGCATTCCATGAAAGTGTCCGCTGTGTAAAACCTAATTTGCAACGGGTTACTTAGGGACTGCAAACCTAATTTGATGTTCACAAGCACGTCTCCAGCTGCTTAGTAATCTGCCAATGGACAAATATTTGAGATTGTGTTTTGTTTATTGACTTTTATTTGTTGACACCGGTATTGTTTTTATCTCCTTTCACTTTTTACTTCCTGGTACATACCTTGCCAGCTTCTCCCAGTAATGAGGTCTGTTATGAGACACACAGTGGGCCAGCAAAATATATGGAATATGTATACTACTGCCATTATATCCTCATTATGAACTGAATAATGTGTTGCAATGACCTCTTGGTGAAGGAGCCTTTACTTCACTCACAGTCATAAATAAGCCAACATATAGGTTGATTAAGTTAGGAAGATTTTACAGTGTTGCGCGCTAAACTCTTTGGTCAGGAGTGATGTGTCGTCCCACCTGGCTGTCTTCCTGGAGCTCCAGGACGTAGGTGACCGGCTCGTCAGGGCCACAGCCTCCAGGGCGCACCCACTCCAGCGTGAGCCAGCCACTGCCGGCCCTCTGGAGCTGCGGGGCGGGGGGCAGCTGGGGCTGGCTGCCCGTCGTCTGGAAGGCCACCTCTGGGCTGTAGCCGCTGCAGGAGAACCAGAGGAGAGAACAGTGCAGAGCTGAGCAGATAGATGGTTTAATACAGACTGGCTGGCAAGCACAGAGAGGGAGAGAGACTTTATTTTATTTAGCCAGTCCAGTTGAATCTATGTCACTGTCTATGAGATGCAATAGAAGCTAGGGCCATAAAAGTGCATAAACATTTATAAAGTCACTATTTACTTTCACCGTGGAGATAAATGTCACACTGTAGCATCAGGGCCGAGTAATAAATTATTGAGGGAGGGTGGAGGATCTTTAAAATGAGTCTGGACTTCTTCCTCTGAATGAGTAGCTCCGCTACCTACTAGAAGCTACGATGTGAGGTCATTTTAAAAGTTATTTACTGAGTTGTTAAACTCGGAGTCACCTCAAGGAGAGGGAAGTACTCAATCACTGGAGGAGAGTGCAAAAAACTTATTAGAGCTTTAGGTTTTCTCTCTACATTTATATCGCATACAAGGTCACTTCTGTACCAACTATATACACACACATATAAAAAAGATGCGGCACACATGCATGTAACCTAAGCATACACAAACATGGAAAGAAACATACGCACACTCAGGGAAATAGCCACACACAGAGACACATATAATATGGAAAAACAGGTGGGCATTGTACCTGGTCCCAATGTCATTCAGTGCTGCCACCCGAAACGTGTAGCCTGTGGCTGGGCAGAGCCGTGTAACTTTAAAGTGCCTCTGGTTGCCGTAGTAACACTCTCGGAACGTGCCGTTCTTTTTACCCTGTACACAAAAGTACACGTACACAAAAGCCTTAGTGAGGATGAATACCCACATAATACCCACATAACCAAGCAGCATAAACAGCAACAGAAAATGCAGTCCCTGCTCAAACAAGCATACAGTATAAGAGGATAATTTGTATTTAAGGGCTTACTGCTGAGGCCAAAAACATCTATGCCCAAGTTTGGAAAACAAAATGAAGGTGGCTATGTTAGAATATCCAATGCAACCTTCAAATCAAACCAACAACAAATGTTTCTATTACCCACAGAGAGCAATGGGGATTCAGGTGTGTGCATGTACATGACTTTGAAAACATGAAGAGGAGTTTTGTTAAGGAGCCACTGCTCCCCTGGGCTAGGGAGGTCAGAGACAGGGGCTGTTTGTGGGACACACCTGCTTGTGTGACAACATCTAGAGGAAATAAGCTGAGGAAGCGTTATCGGCTTGGTCTCACTCAAGTAGAGAGGAAGAGAGAGAGAGAGAAAGAGAGACAGTGAGAGAGAGAGAGAGAGAGAGAGAGAGAGAGAGAGAGAGAGATAGGGAGAAAGAGAGAGAGAGAGAAAGAGAGACAGTGAGAGAGAGAGAGAGAGAGAGAGAGAGAGAGAGAGACAGAGAGAGGGAGAAAGAGAGAGAGGGAGAGAAACAGTGAGAGAGAGGGAGAGAGAGAAACAGTGAGAGAAAAAAAGAGAGAGAGCCTGCGAGACAGGAAGAGAAATGAGGGGAGATATGGTCACTAGCGAGCCTCTTATTAGGTTTGCCTTTCCACTTTATTAATTTCTGAGATTTTCACAAGGGGAAACCGCAAGGCCGATAAGACAAACAGCTCGCTCGCCCAACTGAAGCCCTTCCAGGCCAAACAGCGCAGCCCCCCGACGGACCCGACTTAGCTCACATCTCACTTTCCCTCAGCTTTCTTTTCTCTAACAGATCTGCGATCACAACTAATATTATGTTGGCCTTGAAATCAGATCCAATTGGTTATTAAAGCCCTATCTGCTTGTGGGACTGGGACTGGTGGTGGTGGTGGTGGTGGTGGGGTGGGAGATAGGAGGCAGGAATAAGAGGCCTTTCAGTGGCGGAGGAGACGCCGGTGAGCCGCGACGCGTCGGGGCCCAACACAGACACCGATGGAACGGTCCGGCCATCAAAGGCGCTCATTCATTCCCGGCGGCCTCTCCTGCACAAACAGGGGCCTGTCAACGGTGGGGTGTGGAGAAACGAGGGAGTCGGGCAGCAGAGGAATGTGCGCAAGAAACAGAGGTGGCGAGAGGAAAGACTGACCCAGAGGGACAGGCAGAGGGGAGGAGAGAAAGGGGGGGGGGTGGAGAGAGGTGGGTCACTGCACGCATTGGTCCCTGAAAGCCTGGTTTGATGGGTTCTGAAAAAGTCCTTCATGAATGTGTGTACATGTGCACTCCTGCGTGCGAGTGTGTGTGTGTGTGTGTGTGTGTGTGAGTAATGTAAAATAGTATAAATAAAGGGATGATGTGTATTCTGGGAAAAGAAAAATTGGAAAATTACAAAGTGTAAGAGGGAGGTGACTCACCTCATCCCATTCTAATATGTAGCTTGTGATCCTTGACCCGTTGTCTACTGGAGGCTGCAAATCAAAAACACACACATGGTCACTCCCGCTTTCATTAACAGCCGTACAGAAACACATTTTCTCGCTCTCTATCAAGGCCCAGCTGTGTTGAGACAGGCGGAGGGTGCGGATACCTTCCACTGGAGGGTGAGTGAACTCCTGGAGCGATGGGAGAGTCTGGGCGGGAGGGGGGTGTCCGGCGGGCCGCAGTGGGTGGTGAACGTCCCCGCTTCGGAGCGCGGACCCCTCACAGCGTCACACACCGTGCCGACACTGAAACACAGGCACACACACGGTTTTTTCGGGCGAGAGTGAAGTCATTGTAAGCGAAGTGCAGATCAGCAATACCTAATTAAATATGCATGAGGTATTGACTAATGTTCTGGCATTATGAAACATCTATTTTCATTTCCCGGCTATGGGTATCAACTGTGCTTCAATGGCACAGCTCTCAGCAGAAAATATGCTTTTCAAACAAAGGCTTTACGAATAAATCACATTTCAAACACCCCCTAGTCGCACACAATTTCACATCATCTATAAGTTATGCATGATGCAAAGCAGCAGCTTCTGGGAAAATTAGATTTTAAAACACCACAGTCACTCAGTGACAACTTGAAAGGGGAGCAGCTGGTGGGGTGGGTGGGGGTTGAGGGGTGTTGTAAAAGAAGGCAGTGGCAATGCCAGAGATGTTCTTACCGGACGTGGTAGTCTGTGGCCGGCCGCAGGTCTGTGAGGTTGTACTCGAGCTCTTCCCCACTGGACAGATGGATCAGAGAAGAATGAATGAATGCTGAATCACTGACCATCGTTAGTCAGCATCACCCACATTACGCACATGAACTACACCAGCAGATAAGTCCCAGCTACATCTACACTCATGCTTTCTTTTGATTAAACTAAGTGGAATTGGCATTTTAAATGTAATGTTTCTAATTAATTCTCTGTGTGTGTGTGTGTGTGTGTGTGTGTGTGTGTGTGTGTGTGTGTGTGTGTGTGTGTGTGTGTGTGTCCTCACCTGTAGACCACGCGGTACTTCCCGTCGATGCCCTTATCGGTCAGCATGAGCTCGTAGCTACAGGAAGCAGTGTCGCCCTGCCCACTAGCAACTGTCACCGGGGCCCAGGACACCAACGCTGAGCGAGACTGCACCTTAGACACCTGACACACACACACACACACACAAACACACACAGAAACAGACACAAAAGTCAATGGTGTTACCTCTATAAACAGCTTGAAGCATTTAATCAAGACATAGCATCACCCAACTGAACAAAAATGCAGTTTTACTTACATGAATATTTTCAGGCAGGCTAAAAACATATGGGCAACTACAATAAGTCCCAACTTATTGCACACAAGTCTACAAACATGTTCTTATGTAACTGTGGTACGTCTTAACAGGTGTGCTATTGATTTACAGGTCTCCTAGGGTGCAGAATCCAATTTGTGGTTAACAACCCAGACTAGAGCTTGAGAGAGGAGATTTATGGGAAGGAAAAGTGAATCAAGCAAGTATGAAATTAATCCAAAGCCCCCTGGTGTTGTACAAGAGGGAGAATGAAAAAATATTCCACTCAGTGCCATTTTGCGGACAGGTAACAAGTTTGATTCCGCTTCTTTTTAAAGCTAGGTTGTTGAAAAATTTAAATGTTATGTTAATGTTTTAATGAGTACATATCCCAAATAAATAAGACACCTTCTGCCGTTTCTGCACTAGAAGCACACTGCAACTAGGGCTAGAATACTATATTAGAAGTCTACAGCTTTGATGTAGGGGTTTGTGTTGTAGATGGGTAAGGCTGGTGACGCATTGATGACAGCGGTAGTGTGAATAGGACAGAGGCTGGGGACAAGCAACCTTGATTAAGTAGAAGAGAGGGAGATTTTGGGCAGGTAAATTAAGCTCCCAACCATCACTCAGAGGAGAACTTGGGACAACGATGAGTCCTTGGAGTGTCTCACACACACACACACGCACACACGCACGCACGCACGCACACACGCACACACGCACACACGCACACGCACACACGCACACACGCACACACGCACACACGCGCCTCTGTCTGGCATAGATAAGAGAGATGGTGGTGGCGGCACAAAGCTGGCGGCTGTGACAACTTGCTGATGGAGAGATTCGCAGACGCAGAGGGAACAGTAGCAGACAACCCCAGTGACACGGTAATGAATTCTCTCCCTATGACAGCATGCCATGAGGGAGACCGCACGTTCAGTGCTCCTCGGGAACGCCACACAACCCCTCTGATCTGAGCCTGAAGTGTGCACAAATGGCCTTGGAAGCATTTTTTCCCCCGTCTGGATTCAAAGCTGACACATAATCAGCGTTACACTCAAGAGTTGATTTCACAGAAGTCACAGTAGCGCTGGGAGAAAAGTACAGCCAGATTCTGATAAGGCCTGTGGTCAAGGAACAGTCACACTCTCTCCGTTTTGTGTGTTTTTCTGCCACACTCATGGATGTCTGCTGCACAGTCACATAAACAAGACACTCCAGCAGCACGTCTAGATCATGCGTAAGCAGTAGGTGAAGTGCGTCAGGACTGGGATCTGAATATCAGGAGGTATGGAGGGGGTCTAAGAAAGCTCATTTCCGCTGGACTCCAGTAGGTGAAACAGCTCTGACCACTCGCATTCAACACCCAATGGTGAAACTGAATAAATATCGCAGGGGGGGGGAAAGTGAGTGTGCATGACCTTGACCCACTGGGTTCTGTGCTTGAGGTCAAATCCCACACAGGGAGGGAACACAACACTACTGGCAGAGAGCCAAACTGAGAGAGTGTTGATATTGTGAAGAGGCACTTCCACTTCCTCCCTCCCTCTCTGTTCTGAGGCCCCAATGTTCCCACAGAAACAAACCTCGTGAGGCGCTAATGAATTTCATTAGCCTCTCGATTAGGTGCCGTGGTGATTAAGAAAATGTTCACTTTGTCTTTTTTTTAAATTACTTGAGGAGGTGGGATTGGACCACAGTTACAACAAGCATACAGCTGGGCAATAGATAAAGCCCTACTGCCACCTGCTGTCTAGGAGTGGACAGGCTCAATAATTACAAACACTAGCGCACCAAACACAACAATCAGAAGGGGAGAATATAGATTAGTTGTACCATCATGGTACTGCCAAGCATTGTATGTTAGCTATGCTTTCCAATTCCTTGTAAAAAGTACATGTCTTTACAGGACATTAACATACTTGTCACATGGTGTCCAGTAAGTTTTACCATCAGTGAAGAAACTACATTAAAATCCTACCATAGAACATCTTAATTTGAACATAAATTCCAGTATGTATATAATATGATAAAATATTAATTGCATTCCCACTCTTTCCTTAATGTCAAATTCAAGAACTTTTCAAGGACTTTCTAGGTCCTTGTCCCTCACATTTAAGGACCCCTTACACGGTCTTATAAAATATGGATCAAAGTTGATTTTATCAATGTGGCACTAATTCAGTCCATGGTACAGTACTCAGCTTTTGCTGATGTCCAAGCAGATGATTCAGAACACATTGCCAATCTTGCTTGAGTGTTATTTAATTGATGATGATAATTTAGTCTGGTTTTCACCGATTAAGCCTTGTAACGGGGGGAGCCATATGATGGGCCCTTGAGAAAGTTGAGGAGACCCTGCACTCAGTGGTACTAGACAGTTTTATGTTTGGAGGCGAGAAAGAAAAGTGTCAGAGTCTGGGGATTTCTCCCCTGAGAAAATGTAGAAAATTGCAGTGGCTAAAATATTGTTTCATGCCGTTTCAGACATAAAATGATCATATTGTTTGAATATTAAAAACACAATCCAGCTACACTTCAAGCCCATCATGCACCAATCAGTAGCCCACTTCATTGACCCTATGCTGATTCCACACTGCACTACGATTGAGGATAAAATGTCAGGGAATTAATAATTTTTGCCTGGTCACTTTGTTCTTGTTTCAATTAAACGCATCAGTAATATCTATCAAGTTAAGTGAAGACGATGTCTAGTGCTAGAAACAAATTTGGTTTTGGTAATTTTCAGGGCTTTGAGTGATTTTATGAAGGGGGGGAAACTATTTTGATCATATCTACAAATTCAAGCACTTTCAATGACCATTTATGTCTATTTTCAAAAAACTTTGAAAATTGAATTTTTTTCAAATTCACAAACTTTCAAGGATTTCAAGGATCCTGGGAACCCAGTATCCATATTTTAGTTAGATTTTCATAATAGTTTGATGAATATGATGGTGCAGCTACCTGTGGTTTGTCCATTCCTGAGAGCATATCTTGGACTCTTCGGGCCTCTAGATTATGATCTGGAGGGAAATGAAAAGAAGCAAAAAGAGAACATTTAAATAATACATAACCATAAAAGGCACAAGACCTGAAGGCTCACAGTATTTTACTCATGTGGTCCTGGTTTTATGCCTATCTAACATGCCCAAGACGCTTTTAAAATCCAGACGTGAGACATACACACACTCACTCACATCAAACAGCAGAGGGGCAAAAAGAAAAGGGAAAAAAGATCTGAGGAGTCTGACATCTTGACAGATGATGCTGTCTGTGTGAAGCAGGGTGGTGCTGAGCAGGCAAGAGGCTAGTGGTGTGTGTGTGTGTATGTGTGTGTGTGTGTGTGTGTGTGTGTGGTGGGGGGGGGTGAGGCCTTTCCCTACAGGCACACAGCTATGACTCACCACTGGGATGAAGTCATGGCAACGCGACCCACTCGTGACCTGCGGGTGGCTTGCCTCTCTCACACACACACACACACACACACTGCTCACCCCACCAAAACGGTGCTGCAGCATTCGTAACACGAGACTGCAGTGTCGGTGGGGGGAGATGAAGTGTTTGGGGGTGGTGTAGTATAAACTACAGTCTATGCTCGAACAAGGAAAAACAAAAGCCCCCATTCACATTGCCACTTTGGGTTTGTTTGCTTTAGACCAACAGTAAAAAAAAAAGGCTTTTTTGCTCATGGCAACACAGGAGTCTTAGAGGTGCTCAGGGCTGCACACGAGGGGAATCAGGAGAATCAGGGAATCATCCCAACTGAGTCACTGACTCCCGAGGTCACCAGCCCAGCTGGCCCTCCCAAATCAACACTGAAGGGAATAAACACTAGCAGTAAAAGAACGGGGAGGCGCACAGAGTTCAACATCATGCAACATCGTGCTTTGATGTACGCCATATTCCCCCTCTTTCCCTGCCTGCCTTCCTTTGTGGGGTAGAAGTGCTGTTGTGTGACTTGGGCACCGCTCTGAGGAGGGGACAGCGATGGCCAGCCATGATGGCGCAGGGCGCTTCTGGTGTTTTTAATTTGGCACGGCGCTCACGGCACGGCACGGCGCTGCGTCGCCATTTGCGGAGGCACGCCTCCAGACAGGAAGAGGTCTGTCTCTCATTATGGTCTGTGGTTGCTGAGCAACCAGGCTGCAGAGGACAGGGAGACGAGGCATCGGAGAGTCATGGGAAAGGACAACTAAAGAGGAGAAAAAAGGTACGAGTGAAGAAAGTGGAAGTGAGGGGAAAGAAGGAAAGAAAGTCCTGAGAGAAGGGAAAAAAGAGGAGAAGAGGGCTAGTAAAATGGAGGACAACAGACACACACACACACACTTATGGAAACCGCATGTTCCCTACATGAACACCTCTCCCATTTTGGCTCTGGGATCTCTAGCCCCTTGCAACCTGTGGCTCTGCAGTTACGCTATTTGACCACAGGGGGGAGCAGTCACCATTCTCCAGGTGCCTTCACTGCCAGCTTCCCCTCAGCCTGGCACTCATCAGGCAACACTCAAGAGCCGGGCGACAGGCGGTGACGACGAGGAACGCGTCGCTTCCGGCCCTCCCTTACTGCGTCGGATGGCAGGAGGAAGCGCGCAGCTTTGGAGCAGACGCCGGGGCATTGGCTGCACACATGGCCACCAAAGGGGGCAGACCACGGCACTTACTGGAAAAAAAGACTTTTACGAGAATTGCACACTCTCAAAGCTGTGGGGGATTAATTAACCCACGCATGTGTACCTGCGCACACAAACACACACAAATGACTGCACTCACAGAGACAGACAGACACACACAAACACACACACACACAGGCAGTGTGCTGTGACAGGCATCCATGAGTGCGGTTGTTTTTGTTTCGATGCAGCTGACAGGCTATGCTGATGCCGAAAAGAGCCTTTTTATATGGTTCCCAGATGGCCGCTGAAATATGTGAGCAAAAATACAGTCACAAGTGAAAAGAATAGCAAGTAGGGGGGAAAACAAACTGGCTAGACCTTCTCTACTCCCACAAACACAGACATGCCACACACACACACACACACACAGACACACACACAGACACACAGACACACAGACACACAGACACACACACACACACACACACACACACACACAGACACACACACACACACCTTGGTGAGGACAGATAAGAGTGGCTTTGAGAGCCATTGGAGCTTTCGGGATGCTCAACACCCAAATTAATTAAAGGAAAACACACTCTCAACAGGCAGCCACCCACGTGGACAAACATCACCCAGGACACGGACTGTGTGTGTGACTGTGTGTGTGTGTGTGTGTGTGTGAGTGTGAGTGAGAGAGAGACTATGTTTGTGCATTTATTGAGTGGGAGTGCAAGTGAGTATAAACTTTATATTACAGTGTGCACCTTTGTGAGTGGGTCTCCATGCATTTGTGTATACCCGAGTTCAGAGTGTGAGTAGACTGTGTATATGTGTACATATGTTTGTGCCTGTATAATCTGTCAGTGTGCATACTGTGTGTGTGTGTGTGTGTGTGTGTGTGTGTGTGTGTGTGTGTGTGTGTGTGTGTGTGTGTGTGTGTGTGTGTGTGTGTGTGTGTGTGAGTGAGTGAGTGAGTGAGAGGGAGAGAGGGAGAGATAGGGAGATAGGGCAGCACAAATCATACAACTCCTGCTTTTCCACACGCACACCAGTGCCATCGCTCTCCATCCGACACGGGGGATGAATGACAAGATCAGGCCACAGGGTTTGCCTGGGGTCACGGCGTGGGGTTTGATTTAATGCGCTCCCCTCTGCCTTTTTCCAGCCCGGGTGACAGCCAGCCAGCCAGCCAGCCAGCCAGCGCTCGCAGGATGTGGCCACGGCTCTGTTTACTCTTCTCATCGGCCCACTGCCTCACAGAGAGGCACCGGACAGAGAGAGGGAAGGAGGGAAAGAGAGAGTGAGAGAGAGAGTGAGAGGGAGAGAGAGATGGAGGGAGAAAGAGAGAGAGAGATGGAGACAGAGGGACAGAGGGGGGGACTGGAGACACTATTCAGAGAGAGGAATGGAGAGAGACAGAGAAAGAGGGAGCACATGAGTCAACTAGTGAAGAGGGCGGGTGAGGGACAGAGAGAGAGAGAGAGAGAGGAAGGGAGAGGGAACATTATTGAGGAGGAGTACTGGACTTACCATTCAAAAGAGAAGGAGAGAAAAAAAGCAAGTTTGGTATTTAATTTACTCAGAGAGAGAGAGAGAGAGAGAGGCTGGTGCCAAGAGAAGGTGAGATGTAGACAAACGGAGAGGAACGGAAATAAAGAGGGTATGAAAACAGGGCATGAAAAGCCAGAGCCAGCACACAGTGAGCAAGTGACAGAATTCATGATTCTTCTCCTTCAGTGCAGAGGGTGGATGCTGTTATTCACACTGGCTGCATCTCTGACGCAACTCTGGGTGTGAGGCGAGGAAACATTCGCCCTCATTTGGCACTCATCTGGGTGGCACATCTGATTCCAAACACTGGTGGGAAAACACTCGGGGGACTGAGGAGGGGACTTGTGCAACGTTCCACTAGGCAGGGTGCTAAATGATGGCCTTAGTCATTTACATACACAGAGATCCATTTGTAAAATTGTACAGTCATTTTAGTCATTTGGTGACTCAAATGAACTTCTATTTGCATGCCTGACTCAACTGAGGTGGAACTGAATACACATTCATTGTTTTGGAACGAAAGAGATTGGCAGCAGTGGGGACCTTACATGCGCACGCGCACACATGCACACGCACACAGTCCCTTATGTTCATAATGGGCATGTGTGCAAGGAGATACATTAGGCTTATTGGCCGCTCTGTGTTGTTATGAGATCTGAGTAGAGGCTCATAAGCTTCCACACCACGCACATACAGTAAGCCTGTGTAACCTGGCCTGCAGACACTCACCCTGCTGCTGTTGCTGCTGCTGTTGTTGTTGCTGCTGCTGCTGCTGCTGCTCCGTGTCGGTGCTCTTGGGACTCCCCCTGGACCTGCGCTCTGGACGCTTGTTCCCCGGGCTTCCTCCTCCTCCTCCTCCTCCTCCACTGCTGCCAGTGCTGCCCGCTCCGCTGTGGCTCTTGGGGTAGCCGTTGGCCGTGGCGCCGCAGCCCGAGCCGCTCTTGTAGGCGGAGGGCGGGCTGTTGACCCGGTTGAGGCCGCCGGGACGCTCCGACGGGCCCTTCGGCTTCTTGGGCAGCGGCTTGCAGTAGGCCTCCTCCCCTCGGCTGATGTAGGAGGTCATGTTGTAGTGGATGTTGTGGATGATGTCTGAGGAGTGCAAAGCGATATGGAAGAGCAAAAAGGAGAGCAATGGGACACAGGTCAAAGTCAGGTCAGGTGAGAATGAGAGACCATCATGGTGTAAAATGATTTCACCCTTCGATAACCCAGTGAGAACACCCATTCGCTAAAGACACACTTGCATTAGCCATGATTAAACTGTGGTGCCAGTGCAAGCTAGGGCTATCTTCAGGCTAACCAGAAGATCATGGATTCACCTCCAAACCTCTACAGATGAGCTATTCATGGGAGTCAAACCCGAGTGAGTTAGACGGCTGAACTACAGGAGCATCTCATATGACGTACTGCAATAAGTATGGTCTGCAATATGGCGATGCAACTAATCATCGGACTGTGTTTGCATGTCCCTGCTCAGCTTTGACATACTGCAGGAAAAACAGAGGCCGGGCAGCGGGAGGGCGTGGGACCTACCGTCCGTGTAGAGGCGGGGCAGCCGGTGCTGGTAGTACTGGTGGGGGGGCACGTCCCCCGGGCTGGCTGGGGGGTAGTAGGCCGTGTGGGAGGCGGGGATGAAGTGGGGGTGGGCCATGTAGGGAGGGGGCATGTGGTGGGTGGGGGAGAGCGCCGGGGAGTAGCTCGGGGGGTAGCACTCCGAGTGGGGGGTCACCACCACACGTCGCACCCCGGTGTTGTCCTCCAGGACCTGGGAAAGGGCAAACGTAAAGATGGCATGATGGTGGGAACAGACAACAGAGGGAGGGATGAAAAGGCCCAAATCAAGTACTTAAGAACAAGAGGGAGAGAAAAGAAACGGGGAATGCAGGAAGACAACTTCAGGTTTCAACTTCACTGTACAAAGTCTAGGGTAGTGTGGTGGAAAATGTCCACTTCCGAATCCAATTAACAATTAACACTAAACTATTTACTAATTGGCACTTCTGGAACAAGGCGTCCGAAGGAGACAATGCAGACAAAAGATCTCTGAAGACTGTGGATCTTTATTCACCGTATTGCAGTGATAGTACAGCCCAAACAATGTCCAGACCAACCGTCAAGCAATAGGGCGAAGGTGAGATGGCGCCCCCTGATGAGATCTGACCTATGGATGGCTGTGGCCTATCTTTTATACCCCTTGGCCCTTCCTTGAAAAGTGCCCCCTTCATGCGCCATCCCTAAAAACACCTGTTAGCCAATCAGCATCGAGCAGGATCAATTATATTGGTGGAATCCATCTTCCTATCATGCATAAAAATATATGCAAAACTGTGTAGCCTTGGGTTTTTCTGGTTCTTTCCAGTTGGGTGTAAGAAGAGTTTTCTTATCTTGTTTACTTCATAGCAGACAGTGTCCACATGGTACTTGTCCTTGCTTTGTCCCCATCAGCTGATACAATCACCTCACCCTTGACCTAATCTAATGAAAGGATGTCTTCTCCTGGTATCTACAGTACTTTCCTGCACCCCACCCCTCTGACGGTTGGTCTGGTCTGCTCAAGATATGTAATTACTTTGAGACGCTTTACAATAAATGCAGCAATATTAAAACTTATGAAACCAGGAATGCATTCTTTGAATCACTTTTCCCTCGAGTTCCATCTCCCTCACGTCTTCCTCTGCGGACTCGCCCATTCCAATAACATGGGGACACGTTCACAGTTTGGCATGCCAACAATTACTGACCAGACCACAGACATCTGTAGCACTTTCCTTTCTCAACAGGCGGGAGGGGTGGGGGCGCAAATACAACAGACGGACAGCATCAGACTGGAGCTGGCATGGAGCAGGGATTCCAACCACTGAGCTAGTGTGTGTGTGTGTGTGTGTGTGTGTGTGGGGGGGGGGGTGGCTGAACCTCTTTTCATGGCTCCTGTGACAACACTTAGCCATGTCTGTTCCTGAGTCGTGGATCAGGCAGTGGGGTTCAGAGGTGAGGCCAGTGACGTCATGCCTGACTTAGCTAACCCCGAGTGTGTGTGTGTGTGTGGTGGGGGTGTGGGCTGGGATGCCGTTTCAAGTTCTCAGGGCCTTGGGGAGACCAGGGGACCAGTCCAAGAGGCCAGAGTGGTGAAACTGCCTAGATGCTAACTCAGAGCAAACACACTTGGCATGCGGTTTAGTGGTTGAGGGAGAAAAATGCCTTTGTTCTCATCTTTTTCATCTGCCTTTTTTTTGTTTGCTTTCTTATTGTGGTCCATCCTGAAGGAAAGCACCCAGTCGTCTAAATCTGTCCCGAGGGCAGAGAAGTAAAAAGATCCTCTCTCCGGACCGTGAAACCATCCACATGTTCTAACGTCTGTTGTCTTTTATTGGCCCTCTTATCTGGATGAGATAAGGCTCACTACTTTAGGGAAGTTCTGGGAACGTTCTTGAATGTAAGGTGGGGTCGAGTCTGTTGAAGAATCTGGGACTGATGGGACTGGATGGGACTGGATGGGACTGGATGGGACTGGATGGAGCAGGCAGGTTCTCTCGCTGCAGTTACACGTTAAGACACACCACCTCCACCTCATGGCTTAGCCTTTTCCAGTGTCTCTGACAGCCGGATTACAGTGCAGGGGTGTGGGATGTCATTCTTTCGTATCATTTCTGCCTCGCATACACACACGAACACACACAGGCACACAGGCAGGCGCGCACACACACACACACACACACACTATTCTCTTTCCTTGCATTCTTTGTGTGTTCTGACCTTTTTACTGAAATGCCAATGGGCTTGACCTTTCTCTGTCACCGCTCAGAAAGGTTCTGTCACAATTACAGAGCAGCTCCAGTTGCCTCACATGCACAAACGTGTGCATGCCTGTCTATGCCCCTAAATGTGTGTGTGTGTGTGTGTGTACAAAACTTGTCAGTGAAAAAGACCATTCCAGGACCGTTACCTGGGAGATGTAGCCTGGGGGCACGTGGATTGGTGGGATGGAGCCATTGGGTGACATCATGGGAACTTCAGCTGGCCCTGTGGAAGGGAAAAACAGAGCAGAAGAGAAAAGGCGGCTGTCAATCAAGTGTAAAAAGAACGCCCACAGGCCCCACCCCTTCAACCTTGTCCCCAGTCGAAATGACCGTGGAATATTCTGGATGTATTAATGCTGAAAATTGAAAAACAGATGTGCCCCTCTCGAAGCAAACCTTTTAGCCATCTATCTCCCCCTCAGGCCAATCAGTAATGAGTAACCATCTGCTTTAATGACAGCATAGCAGATCGAAACCGGCTTAAGTAACCACAATACCTGCTGTCCAACTCCCGATTCACAGACACAGAAAATCCATCATTTTTCATCGGTGTAATCCTTCCGCTTCTAAAGACAACAGCAGACACATTGTCTGTTTTTCCACTCTCATCTCCCTCACTCTTGCTTTCTCCATCTGTCTCTCTCTCTCTCCCTCTCTCCATCTCTTTCTCTATTCCTCTGCCACATAGTTTTCATTGCCCTCCAACCGCGGAATGAGCCGGACTTGGTGACATCAGGTTAAATAAACTGACCGTCTGTCTCCATGACCTCCCCATGGCCCGACACTCATCCTCTAGAAGAAATAGAGATATCAGCTGGGGTGCAGACAGACAGACAGGCAGACACACACAGAGAGACAGAGACAGAGAGAGAGAGAGAGAGGACAAAAACTGAGTTATGGCCTTATGGACTCAGTCAGGCCTCGCTCTTTTGTTCAGTGTTTGTGGTCAGAAAACTGAAGTCCCCACAATATAATGCAGATCACTCCAGATACACTGCTCACCTCCTGTCACCCCACCCCCCACACGAATCCACAGGTCTTTCTTACGGGGGGGCTCCAGCAGTCTGATCTCCAGCTGTTTAAGACATTTCGCTACCCTCTGCCCAGCCCACTCCACACCCCCAGCTCCTGCAACTCCCGGTGGGGAAGCGGCACGGCGGCCTCCGCTAAGCGACGCAGCCATAAATCAGCCGCCGGCTCTGATGGCTTTTACAGTAGATCTCAGTCCTTCCGCCAGGCCTCGGCTCCCATCAGGCCCCTGGGCTACTGTTGGAGGAGGAGGAGGAGGAGGTGGCGGCTGCCTGCGCTGCTGTGTTAACCACTGACCGGGGGGGGGGTCAGTAATATTATGGGATTGGTGCAACGCTCAGCTCAATCCCTGAATGGCACAGTGTTGATGTGCCATGCAAAGCAGGGCACCAAGGAGGTTCTGAGTTTGAAAAGGGCTAGTATTTGTGAGGTGGGGGTGGTGGTCTCTGACATGCACATGAAGGCATGTAGTGGGGTCTGGTGCAAGCACATGCCTGTAGCCTCAAGGCTTCAAATATTTATCTGTCGTTGCCTTGCTAATGCAAAAAGGAATGAACAACAAAAAAAATACAGTGATCCTCTGCTCTTTGGGCAGGTTTGGGGAAAAAGGGCCTTGCCACAGGTATGCCAGTATGCACCCATGCCACCTCAGAGACCCATCACCCATCACCCACCAGCACCACCACCTCCACCTCCACCCCCACCCTGTGAGCCTAATCCTGGGACAGTGAGAGCGAGGAGAGGGGGGGCTGGTGGGGGTTGGTGGGTGGAGGGGCGTCTGTGCGGGCTGCCTGAGCCCACACGGCTGCATCCCAGCCCAGCCTTCCCCTCTCCAGCATGAGAGGCCCTATTCAGAGCGGTGCTCGGCCCCGCGCGGGGAGCAGCTAGCACAGAGCCCTCGACAGTTCTCCACCAAGACACTGGGCAAACACCAGCATTCCACCCACTCCACAGGAGGGGCAGTGGGCTAAGGAGGAGGGGGTGGAGGAGGAGGAGGAGGAGGGGGGTCAGAGGAAATGACAGAGAAGAGAAAGTGTGAGGAGAGAAAGGAGAGAGTAAAAAGAGACAGGGAACGGCTTGAGATTGACAAACACGAAAAAATGGGCTGCAGAAAAAAAAAAAGAAGGAAAAGAAGAAAAATAAAAACACAGACAAGGACAAATAAAAGAGTGGAGCCAAACGCACACAGAGCTGAGGGGAAGTTTTGCAAGAAAGCAGACTAGAGGACAGGGAAAGAAAGACAACTGAGAAGAGTGAGAGAAAGACAGACAGACAGAGAGCTACAGAGAGCTACAGAAAAAGAGAGAGAGAGAGAAAGATGTGTGAGTGAGAGGGATAGAGAGCACCGAGACAGGGGGTAGTCTGCTCCCTTGCCAGGCTTCCCAGGAGCCTGCTGAGTCGGTGGGGCCTCCTCGGCAGAACAAGTCCCTCTTTGTGCTCCTGACTGAAGGCTTCTCCCCCTCTTCAGGGGCCTGCTCTCAGGGCAGCAGGATTCCTCACACGGCCCATTCAGGCCCACAGGAGGCGGCTGCTCACAGCTGACACCACACCGCTCACGCATCACTGTGTGTGTGTGTGTGTGTGTGTGTGTGTGTGTGTGTGTGTGTGTGTGTGTGTGAGAGAAAGAGAGAGCGAGAGCACGCACACAGGCATGTATTTGTCATATGAAGGGGTATTTTGGTGTGCACATACCTGTGTTTGCACATTATAATTTGCACGAATAAAAGTGTGGGTGGGCCGTGTGTGTGTGTGTGTGTGTGTGTGTGTGTGTGTGTGTGTGTGTGTTTTAAACATGTGGCATCGATGCTTGATAACCCAGTGGAAAATGGCTGACAATAGTTCCTTTACTGCTGGGTTTTTTCATTTTTCCAACTGAGGATTTTGGAGGACTGAGAATTTGAGAAAACCTAAAAGTGAGAAAGAGAGAGCAAAGTGAGAGAGTAAGAGAGAGAGAGAGAGAGAGAGAGAGAGAGAGAGAGAGAGAGAGAGAGAGAGAGAGAGAGAGAGACGGAGAGTAGAGTGTGTATGTGTGTGTGTGTGTGTGTGTGTGTGTGTGTGTGAGAGACAGAAAGAGAGTTTGTGTGTGTGTGTGTGTGTGTGTGTGTGTATGAGAGAGAGAGAGGATTCCAATGGAGGAGAGTGAGGCTTAGGCTTTGAGGATGGGAGTATATATGTGCGCATATATATATAGATCTACAAACATAAAACTGGCAAAAGGAAATGCAATTTTCCCAAAACCATGGGTTCTTCAGAAAAATCCACTAATTTAGTAGGGAAGATTGGCTTAGCCAGACAGAAAGACGACAGAGGAGAAACAAAGAAACACAGCAAAGAGGGGGAGAGAGAGAGAGAGAGAGAGAGAGAGAGAGAGAGAGAGAGAGAGAGAGAGAGAGAGAGAGATGGATGTTTTTGGAAGGAATGTTTTGTGGAAAGATTTGAGGGTCACCAAGGAACCCAGAATGCAGAGAAGGGTAGAGCGTTTGCAAATCGTGGATGACTTCAAAGTGACACACACAGGGATTTGCACATTTGCTTGTGTGCTCAGCAATCACCTGTGTGAGATGTATGGAAGCGCACGTGTGGAGCACCACACACACACACACACACATGCTTTCAGTGTGGATGGATTGCCTCATGTGTGGGCAAGAGAGCATGTGAGCTTCCTTTTGTGCGTATGTGTGTGTCTGTCTATGTCTGTCTGTGTGTCTGTGTGTCTGTGTGTGTGTGTGTGTGTGTGTGATTACTGTGCGAAATTACTGTGCATATGGTTTTTGTATGTTTATTGTAGGGTTTTTGCACTGTGCATATGGTTTTTGTATGTTTTTTTCCATATGTGAGAAAATGAGCACGTGTGTGTGTGTGTGTGTGTGTGTGTGTGTGTGTGTGTGTGTGTGTGTGTGTGTGTGTGTGTGTGTGTGTGTGCTTCATGAGCGAGCACGTGAGTCTGTGGTGTGGTGTAGTGGCCCCCGCCCCCTCCCCCTCCCCCTGGATTGGATTTGCCCATATGAACAACAGGAAACTCATAGGTCCACTTTCTGCCAGTTCATCTTGTTTTTCCCCAGCGTCGCTTCACAGGAGAGCCCGACGAGCGACTGTCTCGCAGAGATACACCACATGTTTGCCTTGGAAGAGACCCACAGGATGCTCAGACTAGCCTAATCTACCTTGATCCCTCTCTCAATCACAAACACCCATGGCGCGCGCACACGCACACGCACACGCACACACACACACTCCTTTGAAAGCAAGTCTGATGGTGGAGCTACCAAAATATGTAATCACACATCCACGTTTGCTTTCCTTGGGCTTTTAAGTCCTCTACGGTGGCGGGGCATAAGTGCTAAAGAGACAGAAAGAGGAGGAGGAAAAAGGGAAGAGAACAAGTTAGCGGAGGACAGAAAAGAGAGAAGAGAGCAGACTGAGCTGCGTGAAACTTTGTTATCATCTGTTTGTGATTGTACGGCCCATTGTCCTTGCCGTAAACACAGCCTGTCTCCGCCAGTCCAACCGAGGGGGAAATCTGAGCTTCCTCAAAGCACCATCATGGACTTGCAGGGGTGTTTATTAAACGCCGAAGCTGATCAGAATTGTCACTACAGAAGGCCAGTTTGTGTGTCTCTGTGTGTGTGTGTGTGTGTGTGTGTATATGTCTCTTTCTCTGGCCGTGACAGACGAGACGCAGCCCTCGCATTTTCAGACGTCGGCCTAAGCTGATTCCATCGCCATGACATCGGCCTCTGCACACAGCTGGTGTTGCGGCGGTCACGACACATCAGCAGCCTTGGTGCGTAACCATAACAATATTTGTAGGGCGAGCGAGTGCGGGGCGGGGGGTGGGGGGGGGGTTGGGTCGAGGAGGAGAAAGCTTTCCTGGCCGTCCTCGTTGTCCACGCTGGCCAGTTCCTCATGCTTATGTAAGAGACAGGCAGGCGCTCCTGACACACTTCACTCGGCAGAGCGGAGAAAAGAAGCTCACTGTAAATGAGGGAGCACACCAGAGCAACGAAACGTTCACTGCACTCCCAACAGACTCTCCAAAACCTTCAGAGAGCGCTCTGTTAAATTCTCTTTTCAGATTACTTTCCCTGTCGTACAAAAAAAAGACACACACAGAAACCATTGACCATTTCGGAAGTCACCAAAACCAAAGTGGAGCAGAGAAATAAACTTCCAGAGGAACAGAAACCAAATCGAGGTAGCCAATCACAAGATTTGTATCACATGAGCCTGTGGATTCACATGAGAGACTTGAGCTTATGATTGAAAGTTACATCAGGTGCTCTACCGACTCTTCTCCAGCCTAAACCAAGTGCGCACACACACGAACACGCACACGCACACTACTGTATCTCAGTGCTGATGCACTTGTAAACAGTCATTGCATAAACACAGCCAGCTCCCAAAACCCAGCCCATTCTCTGTGTGCAGTCTAATGGTCTACAGTATGTGGATGGCTCGCTGGAGGACTGTCTGCATTTCTACGCTCCCCAGGCCATCTTCCCTGAGATTGATTGCTTTGGCCTGAGCCTGTCTCAGGCACAATAAATCAGACCAAGCTCTGCATATTTCAGAGCTTCTAAAAATATGATTTTTTTTTTATTACTATGACTTGGCAACGCCATAGCAACCTTCTGATTCCCCCCTGTAGAGGAGAAGAGTCGAGCACAATGGTCATCTCAAAAACAGAAGCTCCCTGTCTGATTTTTACATGGCCGGAAAGAAACGTAACTTTTGCAACTTCTTGCAACGTTTTCTTCCTCTGTAAAAATCCAACCTGAAAGGACACTGACATTTTATCAAGCATGGAGGGGGAAATAAGTCCATGCATTAAGTGCATGAAGTGAAGGTTAGCACAAAAAAAGTCCCAAGACACAGAGAGTGAACCTGTGTTCACAGAACAAAGAGCCTGTGCACTGCCAAAGCTCGAGTGTGTGTGTGCGCAAAGGGCCTTTTGTAAAGCAAACCACAAAAGGGGGAGACAAACTAGGAGTTGCTATCTTCTGTGGTCAAGTCTTCCAGCACAGCTAGACTTTAATGCTATAGTGCCGGACACATTTTTTGCTTATCCAGAAACTTTGAGAGAGAGAATGAGGGAATAAAAATGCATAAGACAGAAATGTTTAAACTGTCACACACCTGTTCTACCTGAATATTGGAAGAGAGAATGTATGTTTAATGTATGAATGTATGTTGTCTGAACTGCACACATGTTGTACTTCCTTGACATGCACATACTCTCACTCTCAGAAAAATGTGCATGCAAGGTTTGAACCTTGGGGTGACCCAGACATGAATTCCCAGCATGGTTTTGGATGCAGGGTGTTAGTTTAGGGGAGGTGCAGTTAAACACCCAGGCCGACTAATCGTGTCCCATGCTCCCAGACAGTTGAGCAAACAGCAAGACAGGAAGGCGAGAAGCCATCACTCCCCTCTCTCCATTTTTCCCTCTCTCTCTCTCACTCTTTCTGCATTGGCACCTCTTTACCAGTCTTCACATCATTGGCTAAAAAAGGGAGAAAAGGCAGCACACACATACACACACACACACCACACACACACATACACACACAGAGGGGGTGACACAGAAACCTGCTTCACACCCACAGCCGCGACTTAATGAAACAGAAGCTGACGTGTTCACACCTGACAGCCCAGGGAAATGCCACAAAGATAGGTACGGATGCAGGAAACCACAGCCCCAACAGGAGCTGGGTCACTGTTGCAAAATGTGGCTTGATGCCTAAGCTGTAGACATCACGCTTGCTTGTGAATGGGTCACGGCAGGGGAGGGAATTCATCTGTGGGTGTAGACATGTTTGGGTGTGTATGGGTGTGTGTGAGTGTTTGGGGGTCACTGAGCAGGATCATCACTGTACAGGACAGAACAGAACCAGATGCTCCCCCTTCCTCAAGACCCCATGCAGGGCTCCAAGGACTGACCTACATCTGAGGCAGAGGCCCAAACAGCTTCCTCTCCTGCATGTGTGTACACACACACACGCACGCACACGCCCTCTGCCCTTCAGCTTCCGGCCTTGCCTGCCATGGCCTGCCATCTGCTGGGCCGTGGCTGGACGCTCATTAGGTGCTCTGACCCTTGTCTGGGTGAGGCGGAGAGGAAGTGGAGGAGGGAAGGAGGGAGGGAAAGAGGAGAGATGTAGTAGAGAAAGAGAATAAGGAGGAAGTAGAGAAAATATAGATACAGAGTGAATAAGAAACAGAAGGACAGAAAAAAAGCATTAAAGCCAGGAAAGAACTAAAGAAATGACAGACAGACAGAGAGAGAGAGAGGGAGGAAGGGAGGAAGAGAGGGAGAGAAAGAGCCTGTACTGGAGGATAAGAGGCAGTCGGGCCTGCACCGACATGCTGAGTATGAAAGGAGGACTTTCCCTTGCTCCAATACGACCTGGAGCTCAATGCATCCATCACACACACACACATGCACAACAAATGAGTGCAGTCAGGAAGATGCCTGTCTGCCAGGTATAAATACAAACACAAATGCCACCATTGTCTGCAACCTCCACTCTAAGAAATCCTAATGTGCGATCGTGTTTCAACAAAAACCGAGACTTGCACTGCCGTGGTATAATCTGTGATTTAAATACATCTTGGCTCGAGAGAGCCCAAACCAGAGACCACACGGCATTCACACTCGGAGCTGATTTTATAAGCGCCGCGAGTTGCAAATCTGCAGCTTTTCTTCACCCATCATCTCCATTTGGGAACCACTGGATCCCTTAGAACTTCAAACCATTATCCCTTCGGTTCCTGTTCCACCGGGTGAGAGGAGAGGGCTAAACTGAGCCCTAGTGTTAATAGGATCTTGCAATGTTTTCACTTTCCTTGAAAGTCAACTTGAGTCACTCTGTGCGCGAGGTTTGAGAGGGGGAGCGCCGGCGGGGCCTTGAGCACAGCGGTGAGCGTCAGAGGGCTCTGGGTTTGTTTCTGAGCGTGGCCCCTTGTTGTTTTATCTCTCTTCCCTCTTGCCCTGGAACCAGAGGCTCCGCTTACTCAGCCACTGCCCCATAAAGGCACGCTCAGCCCTGGGTGCAGGATACAGCGGGGCCTGAAAATAGTAGGTCAGCAAGAAAGCCGAAGGGTAGGAAAAAAAAGAAAAGGAGAAATAGAGAGAGAGAGAGAGAGAGAGAGAGAGAGAGAGAGAGAGGGGGAGAGGGAGGGAGGGAGAGAAAGAAGGAAAAAAAGAAAACCATTTGGTGGAATGTGTAATGTTCTTGCCTGCTTTAGCGCCAGCAGGAAAGAAACATTCGGCAAACGCTTTCCTCTGAATAAAGGGGGAGGGGGGGTGAAAAGATAACATTAAAAAAACAACATTACACTCAAAAAGACCTTCAGGGGGGGAACGGTGGTGGCACGGCAACCTTTCTTCCAGCCAGACAGGGAGACAGAAGGAAAGACAAACAAACAAAAAACACACAGTAATGCAAGGACGTGTGTGAGACAGTGTGGGCGAGTTCCACACCCTTCGTCTCTCTCTCTCTCTCACTTTCCCCTACCCTCCTTCTCTGTTTTCCCCCACTCAATCTCAACCACCACCCCCACCTCCTTGAGCTCTATCGCTGTCTGTTTTTTGTCCCTCCTTCTCTTTCTCCGTTTCTTCATGATGCACACAAAAATCCACTGTTCCTCAGCGCAGTGACTCACTGGAATGGAATTAGAGCTCTGTGGAGCAGAGGGGGTTTCCTCCACATCAGGAAAGAGGGCAGACTGCAGCCCAGACCAAAAAGCACAGAGAGAGAGAGAGAGAGAGAGAGAGAGGAAGAGGAGAGAAGAGAAAAGAAGAGAGAGAGAGAGAGAGAAGAAAGAGAAGAAAGAGAGTGAGAGAAAAGGAAAGAAAGAGAGAGACAGAGTGGGGGTGTCTGAGGGGAACTCAACAGAGGAAAGCAATGGCAAGCAGGAGAAAATAGGGAAGAGGAGAGGAGGAAGAAAGAGAACGGTTCCAAAAGCCTTCTCCCCGTCTCCTCGTCCTACTGCATCTCCACCGCCTATCCCCTAGCCTCCAGTTCCAGCTGAGCCAGGCATACTTGCACACGCTGCTCCACAGTGTGTGTGTGTGTGTGTATTCGTCTGTCTCTCCCCTGCTTTCCCAGTCTATGTTTGCAGAGCCTCTGGGTCCTTGACTGCATTCCTCCTCCTCCTCCTCCTCCTCCTCCTCCACTCCATCTTGCACCTGGTTAAAGCCAAACAATCCCGGACAGGCTGTTGCATCAGCTCGCCGAGAGTGACGAGAGCACACAACTTGACTCGCACAACTCGACTCGACACGGCAGCGGCTGGCAGTCCAGTCCACTCCAGTGGAACAGGCCCCTGGGTGTCGGTCAAGTGCTTTAAACAGCAAAACAGAGCCAAGACAGCAGGGTCCATGTTGTTCCCCCTTCTGCTGAGTTTCTACTATGTGCTGTTAAAAGCAGAGATCCTTGGCTCCCCTGAGCCATCCGTCATGGGGCTGAGTCTCCTGGTGCCAGATCAAAGCCAAAGCGCCAGGCTCATGGCAGAGCCTCCTTGCCGACTCCAAGGCCCCCAGACACCTGGGATTAATTCCAGTTTCCTATCTGGAGTGGTGGTGGTGGAGAGACTTTAGCTGGGTTGCATTTACAAGTCACATCAAGTGTGTGTGCGTGTATTGTGACTTGGTAAAGATCCAAATGCCCTTCCTTTTAAAATGCCCTTCCTTTTACCATTTGCCTCAATTCAATCCATCCTCATCAGTCAGCATTTGTATTTAAAATGTATGCAACAATGTCATTATGTTCTGGCCAGTGAATCCAAAACAGACAACTCAGCCATACGGCTGGTTTACTTCAAGCAAAAGGTTAAAAGTAGCCCGTACACTAGAGAGTAGAGACTCATGTTTACTAACAACAATAATGTTTACATTTACTGATGAAGGAGAACTGTTTATTGTAACTACCAAAGAGACCTGAAATTCTACACACACACACACATCCTGTCAGTGCCAAAATCCTTTTGCAGCATCACTGGTTGAATGAGTCTGTTCCAGTGTGATCTGAGACTTCAGAGTGATCCGATCACAGAGAGCGCCGAACATGTTAAGACATTTAGACCTACTGTTTCATGCAGCCACGTGCAACCTGATTGTGATTTCATCACCAAATGTCAGACATAAGAATGGTGGTCCAATATCAGCCATGACTGAATACAAAACAAAAACAAAAAAACTACTCCACTTGAGGTGATAATTTTTGGTCTAGACAGATGGAGAGAAACAGAAAGAGAGAGAGAGAGAGAGAGAGAGAGAGAGTGTGAGAGAGAAAGAAAGAGAGATGTCTGCTTTCAGCTTGCAGTTCAGTTCACCTGGCAAGCAGAGACAGTGAACCAGGTGTGATTTGTTAGGGAGCCTCACATTCCTTCCCTGCGCTTCCTGTAGTTCCCTCTCCCTGAGTCGGCCTGCCGGCTGCTCTGCGCCTGGCTGCTAATGTGCAGGGCATTAACTGAGACGCCACCGCTATCTTCCCCGCCGCATCTCTGGGGCTCATAGTTCATCTTAAATGCTGCGGGTTGGGAAAATGGCCTTTTTTTTTTTTTATGAGTGGCGCGTGCATGCGTGACTACCATGTCCGTGTGTGTGTGTGTGAGAGAGAGTAATTTGTGTGAGTTTGTGTAGAGTCAGCAGGAAAAATATTAACACGGCCTGCAGAGGGAAATGACAGGAATATAGTGTGCATTGTTTTGATCTCTGAACTCTGCAGGTTAAAAAGAAGGGACTGTATACTCATTCAGCACTTTTAAAACTAAACATCTAATCAAACGTACACCAGTCGGTGCCGGGGAGTGTGTGTTTCTGTGGTCCTCCCGTGAAAAGTCTGCTTTATTAGCGTGCGAGTGTCTGTTTGCCTGTCTGCACATTGGTCGGTGTACCCATGCATTATTACATATTTTTATGACATGGGAACTGTGGCGTGTAAAATTACAGGGTTGTAGCGTTGGCCCCTTCTGGCTCCCGGACCACACAGAGTCTAGTTGGGAGCAATCCGACGGTGCAATCATTACTCATAAAACCCTGTGAGGGGGGAAAAAAGGCTGGTGTTACATCACTGCCATTCCTCTAGCTGTCCGTCATAGGCTCCAGAACCAGCGGCCAGAGATGGGGTCCAGGGAAGTGTGGACGACTGTCGCCCCAGGAGACAGGGGTGCAGGGGGTGGCAGGGAACCGTGCAAAAAAAAACCATGACGACCCAATTGACGCAGTACTCCTACGCACTGAACCATGGACCAGTAGCAAGACGATGCATGGCAAGATTATTATGAGTAATGAAGATGGAATCCACTATTACAAGAGCAGGAGCGCGGGTGGCAATAGGAACATGTTGGTCGGGCACTGGCAAGCTTCGGACATTCCTGACCATTTAGCGCACCAGTCCAGACCCCCACTCGCACACACGCACACACACACACACACACACACACACACACACACACACACACAAAGGCATGACAGTTCTGAGCGACCACATCGATCTGCTCCCAAGCCCCTGCACTGTCTCACTGAGGCACATGTTTGAATTAACAGATAAGCCGGCAAAAAATGACACAGCTCACTGTACTCCGCCCTGCCCTGGGAAAACAGCCATCAGCAACTTTTTCAGAGAAAAGTCAACATTAACAAAATAAAATAAAACAAGAGCTCTGGCTTATCAGACACTTCCTGCTCACCTGGCACTGACTCAGTCTCACACACAAGAACATACATGAGGTTAGAACATCAAACAATCCAGGTGGATCTTGGACCAACTTTCGAATATTACCCCGGAATTGTTTTTAATAAATTCATCTCTACCAGTACGCTGTGACAGTGTTCAATGGCACGTCCGCAAGTTTCCGCGCTGCTGTGTGAACTCGCTGCACTTTTTCCCCCTGGCTCGTCCTGCTTGACCCTGGGCTGGCCGACCGCAGGCAAATCTGCGACTCTCATCGAGAGAAATCAAATTATCCCAGGAACGGCAGCTCCCTCGGCACAAGCTGTCGCGAGGGCAGGGCAACAAAGCAAGCGGCATTGCGTGCGGTCAGCTGTTCTGCCCGTCCAAATTTTATTTGTTTACATGAGTAGCACAGCACGGCCCTCGTTTAAAGGGAGGGCTTGCCAGCCTTTAAAAGTGCTTTATGAAGAGCCAATTTAGCACGATTTAGGGATGTGGTTCTTTGAGAGGCCGTTTTTTTGTTTGTTTAAATGCTAGCCATCGAGTCTCCATTTAGGCCAAGGCCAAACTAGATGATGTCACAGCAGAGCAGGCCCTGATGGCCATTGCCATGACCACAGGAAGGGTCGCACTGTTTTGGTGTGTGCTTTGGATACAGACCTTGTATGCACTGCAGACTTCCATCCTCTGCCCGGATGGTGAACGTCTCGCCTGGGTTCACCTGGACCACGATCACCTGCAGAAAAGAGATTGAGTCAAAACACATACAAACAGAAGGACAATAAGGAGGAAGTGAGGCTGTGATTTTGGAGGTCCACGGAGTGACAGGACTGTGTCCTCACCTGCTGCGACGTGTCCCCGTTCATCATGGGGTGCATCACAGAAACCTCGCCGTTCAGCAGTGGCGGCGGAAGGTCCAGCATCTGGTCCGTCATCATCATTGTGACGTACATTCATGGAGACCTCTCCAGGACCACCTTTCTGTGGGGCAAATGGATGCAGAGTTATCAGACTGATTGAGCAAAACCAGAGCAGATGAACATTGAGCACCTGAACATTGAGAATGTACAATTTTCCGTGGAAAAATTACACAAAATTTGTTATGTTAAAGAACAACTTCTCTCATACACATACACACACACACATTTTTTTTTTTTCTTCTCACTGAAGGTTACTAGTGGGTTAAAAGTGAGTGAAATCATCTTGATGTCACCAGCATTTATATGATGATGTAATCCGAACAGGCATGATGTCATGTGTGTATAAACGGCGTTATGGAGCGGCCCGGCTCCTTCTCCCCACACAGCTGGAAGACTTTGGGAAGAGAGGGAGTGGTGGGAGAGGGAGGGGGAGGGGGAGGAAGGAGTAAGAGGAGAAGCCTGCATGCCTGCACTGCTGGGGGATAACAAGGAGCCTATGGAGCTGCGATTTTCCACAAGTGGGAGCTACTCCTCTCAATTGCTCTTTCAAGAAAGATGCTTTCCGCCTGGAAAGTCCAAACAGTCTGCAGCTCCAGCAGGGGCAGAGGCAGAAGGACAGGGATAGGACAAGGGGCTGATGGCTCCATTAAAATCAAATCAAAGGCGGAAATTAATAAAAGATTTAATTTAGGGGGACCTGGCAGCCCTTCAGTGATTCAGCAGAGTCAGCACTTTGGGCTAAACCTATCCCAACCTCCTGGTGAACTTCCTTCAGTGGGAGTAGATGGGAGCCACTGGTGCTGAAAGCCCAAGTAAGAAGCCCTCCTGGCAGCTATCGCATGTGTGTCCAGTGAGAAAGGACACAGTTCCTCTTGCAGAGACACAAGTAATGTCCCCCCCCCCCCCCGCCCCCCGCCCCCCGTGTGTCCCTGTCTGCACGCTCTCTGCCCTTCGGCCTTCACATCTCCTCTAGGACAGCTGACTGGAGCCACTACAGCTTCGGACCAGTCAGAGAGATGGATGGAAAGGTCCCACACTGGGGTTTCAGAGGTCACAGGAAGGTCAGAGCAACTTCCATGTTTAAACCCTGATGACTCACGACCGTTCAGAGGTTGACTTGCAGAATTTAAGTCTCACGCAAGTGTATCAACAACAGCAAAGCTCAACAGCTCTCAGTTTTTTAATGATAAGACTTTTTTTTAACAAAACCACATCTACATGCTAAGTTATGAGTCATTTCCGCATAAACTGAGTAATTTCCGGTAAACTATAACACATCTACAATTCTTTCTCAAGAGCAATCGCGTACCTCACTATCAATGGAACAGATCGGGCTAACCTGGCCAAAACAAATGCTGTCTGTGTTTCTAATTAAATGTTAAAATTTTAGGGATTAGCTTTCCACTTGACTCTGGCCTTTTGTCCACTCCTTTGCCAAAAATCTTGTGAGTGCAGTGCAGCAGTGCCTGCAAGCTGAAAGGCAGCGGATATGTCTGGAAGGGAAGATGTCTGACCCATCAAGGAAAGGCCACCGATGTAACAGATGAGGGTACAACCTTTAGGCTTCTCTGTTTGAAGACAAAATGCTAGCTGAAAAGGTAAAACCCCTAAGGTCGTTCTCTCACATAGCACCGTGGGCCAGCTGAATATCTGCTGAACAGGAGGGGGCAGTGAGGACTACGACAAATTCACAGGAGAGGAGAGAGAGGGTTTGTGAAGACCATGGGCAGTAGAGACCTACCTTCCCACTCACCAACTACCAAATGTGCCAAATGTCCTTTAGATGCATTTAGAGTTTAGGGTGAAAAAGGTCAACTTGAGATCTTGGGCTTTACATCCATCAGTGTAGAACCCATTCCATTCATTCTTATTGTCTCCCACAGGTTAGGATGGTAGCCCTGTAATTAACCAGTGGAGCAAAGACCATTGACACATAATGTGTTGTGATCATTAACCAACATCATTTACAGGTCAATTCCCTGGGGGAGCAGACATCCAACTCTTCCTCCGGTCTTACCCAGGGATTGTTCCAGTGTGCCCTCACTCACCCCGCCATTCTCGTCATTCCTCAGGAGCTTAGGGCCGAAACGTTCCAAGAGAAACGTTCCAAGAGGCTGGAGCACTCTCGAGAAGATGAGGGTGAGAAGGAGAAGTGGAGAAAAGAAAGGCCAGACCCCCTCCCTTCCAGGGTCATACTGTTATAACTGCGTCACAGTGTGTGTCGCCTGCCACTGAGACAGAGGGGCCTTTCATGCCCTGGAAACAGAGCTCCTATGAGGGTATTCCCCAGATTATTCCCCTACTGACCCCCACGATCCGTCTCTCTGCCTGCGTTTCTCCACTTCCCTAATGCCACCCCCTTCTCTCTACCCATCCCCCCCTCCTTCTCTCCCCCCAAGCCAACACTCCCACCCACAGCACCATCCGCATGCCTTCCACACAACCAAAACAACACTATGGAAACAACCGTTGCCCTGGAAACAGCATCTCCTTCGTTGCTTTGGAGATAACAAGGAGCAATTTTGAAAGGCAACTCAAATTAAAAAGGTCCGCTTGAGACCACTGCTTTTTCCGCCCTTGGGTCTGCTGTAGGAAAGTGTCCTACTAATTCACTTGGCTGAGGTATGTGCAGTATGTCAACCGCACATAAAAATGCTAGCTTTCCAAGTCTTTATGAACACCTCCTGTGCGTCTTCCTTGCCATTTTACCTAAGTTTGTTTTTTTAGATACAACAATAAAACAATTCAGCTCAGTGTGTGTTTGATACATCCAGCAGGATTTAAATCGTGATTCTCCAAAGCGACCCTCGTTCAGCCATGTTTCCTGGGGACACCATCTGGGCCTCATCAGAAATCAGCTGTGAAACTACCTCATGTGCATCAACAGCGACCAAACCTCACTTCTCCTCTCCTGAAGCCCACCTTGTCATTCCATTCTCCTTTTACACTCCTCAAAGTCATATTTTGCACGACAGAACTCAGAAGAAAAAGGAGAGAGAAGACTTGTTTGCACGTCTGGCAGTTTTATGGGCTCAGATGGGGAGCCGGTCTGGCACGGGCCCTATAATCCACCTAATGATATGTAATAACACAAGAGGAAACTGGGGGAAACTATTGAAACCATGGCTTTTTTTACACCCCCACCCCATCTCTCCTTCTCTCCGAGACCCTTTCTTGCATTCTAGAAATCTCTCTATTTGAGCCTCTCCCTCTGTACTTCTCTCCTCTCCACCCTCATTCCCTTTGCACCCTCCAGAGCCCCTCGTGCAGCAGCAAACCTACCGCTGGGCCCTCTCACACACCTCTACCTACACTCATACACTACTGCTCAACAGACAGTCGTCTGCTTTTTTTTCCCTGCACTGCCCAAACTCTCACCTCTCCGAGTGTTCACCGTTTCCATTCGTCCCTCTCCCTCCCTCTCCCTCGCTCATGACTCACGTCTGCCTCTCGGATCAACATCGGCCGGAGAGATGAAATCACGTCTTTAAAAATATCCCTTCCTCCGTCCTTCCCTCCCCCTCTTTTTTTTTTCTACTCGTCACCCCCTGAAGCAGACAGATAAAAAAATGTATATACCCTGCAGACAGAGCTAAACCTCAACTGACAGCTAGGAAATAGAAAGCCCCCGACAGGTATGCAGCTGGGCTGACGTGGCTAAATGTTCAACCGACTTTACCTGCCACTACAGGAACCAGACAGCCGATAAGACCTCACCCGTCTGGAAAACCATGTGGAGTTGGCGGAGCAAATAACTGTGAGTGGTTGGGGGGTTGGGGCATGGGGAAGCTTATTAGGGGGGTTGAGTTGAGGATTTGTTGCGGGTTTAAAGCCAAGGCCATGGCTAGATATTCATGCAATGGCGTGACCTGACCTGCTACACCTAGGCCCATCCCCAAAGAAGCGTGCGGACCAGCTTTGTTGACTGCAGGTGTGTTACCTAATGAAGATGTACCAGGGCGCGACCCAGATCCACATACAATTCAGGCCGGCATAGGCGAGCCCAGAGCTCTTGCCCCTTTCCTGCAGGGCACTGAAACCCCATCTGGGCCTAACTCTAGCTCTTATCCGACCAAACAATGCCGTGGGACGTTGTGAAGGAGAGCGGGGAACAAAACATGGCACAGCGGGAAAAAGAAAGGAAGAAAGAAAACGAGAGCGGAGACAAGAGGATTCCCAGGAACAGGCTCTGGCATTGCGTAACCCCCCCACCCTTCCACAGCCGCTGCAGCTGAAACCCGATCCAGCCTCCGAGCATTCAGTATCGCCAGACGAGGAGGCCCAGCGCATCTAAACCAGGTCAAGCTGTTCTCTCCACATGAATCATACTCTGCCTTCAAAACAAGACGGGAAAATGTATCAGGGTCATTCAGCGCAAATAAAACATTAAAACATTTTTTTTTTAAAAACGGAAAGGATGCAACGTCCAAACGACCACACACTAGCAGGCTGAACTAGAAGGATGAAGAAGTGACTGAGTAGTGTGTGTTGAGACAGAGGGAGGGAGGGATAGAGAGGGAGAGAGAGAGAGTGAGAGAGAGAAAGATAGAGAAAGAAGAAAAACAGGCAGAGAAAGACATGTAGGATGAGGCAGCTGTTGGTGACTGTTGACAAATGCGAAAAAAACCTCAAAGCAAATGCTGCTGATCACATCATAACATGTCACTGGCTGTGACTTCTGCCTCCATCAGGGACCTCTCTGCCTTCGATGAACAATCAGGCTAAGTAATATCATGTGGCCAGGCTCAAATTAAATTTCACATCATGTAATTATGCAATTCAAAATAGAAAAACGTGGCCACAAGCTATGAGAGCGTGCTCGCCTGTGCTTGAGCGCTTTCCTAACGCAAAGGCTCCGTTTTCCTGCCCAAGTGACGACCCTCTCTCCAGGAGCTGTGTCAACACATCAGTCAGCACCCAGGGGGATCCTGGCCACCACGGGCAGTGGCCGGCCATAGGGCAGCATCTGTGATCCTAAAGAAATAACACAACTTTGCTCCCCTAAACCAGCCCGACATCTGATGAGTTTATGTGTTGAAAACGCTAACTAGCTCCTCCTTCTTTTACACACACACTGCCCCTGTAACGCGCGCTCTCTTTCCCCCTCTCCCCTACTCTCCTTCCTACTTTAGGGGGTCAACAGGTCAAATTCCTGATCCTCATTCGGGCCTCAAACTACATTTTACAAAAAAATTGGTCTTTGTGTGTGTGTGTAAGAGTGTGTGTGTGTGTGTACGAGTGTGTGTGTGTGAGTGTGTGAGTGTGTGTGGCAGTGATTGTCTTGTGCACAAAAACACACACATGCGTGTGTGTATGCGTGCACGTGTCCTCTTAACTGGAGTCTAAGGGGAAAGGGGTTGGAATGGTTAGGGGTGGGTGGTGTTATTGGGGGGCCCAAACACCGCTGATTTGCTCCATGTTTCTCCTGGGCCGTCAGAGCGGATAAGGGCAGAGAACACTTCCCATCCAGGGGCTAAACCATAAGTAGGGCAGCCCCCCTCCGACCTGCCACGCAAACAGTTCAAAGAGCTCCCTCGGCTTTTCGGAGATGAAAAACATAAGTCGTCACATCCACACATATGCTTCGTTCCCTCACTAGCCAACTATGCCTGGTTTCAAAACACCTTGAGAGCCAATGCACCCTGCAAGGCCCATCTCTAACTCACTTCAAGATGTTGGTAAAACATTAGTCTACCCACTGGGTACCCTGGGAACAAAACAAGAGCACAATAAAACAAAACAGATCAACAAACACCCAAAAGAAAAGGAGGGTCGTTCACATTGAGGGCCCACTGCATTGCAATTGAGTATTTTACAAGAGAGGGGGAAGTGAGCGGTGAGATCCTATCAGGGAGTCTCCTTCAACGCAAGACGTGTCCAGACAAGATATCATCCCATCCCAATCCGGCCTCTTTTTGTTGCAACAGGGGGTCGTAATGCATTCATTGTGTGCTATGGATGCAGCAAGCCTACAGGGACAGCTCAGCAAATGGTTGAGATTCTTCTCCCTGAAGTCTTAAGCAGGCTCCAGTGGCTACGTTTGGGTCCTGGAACAATGCGCATAACACCAATTTCGTTACGAAGATGGTCCGCATAGACTATCCTTGAAAGTCCAACATTTCATGCCCACATTTACTTGTTTTAAATCACTGCCAGAAAACAAAGTACACTTATGCAATTGATCAATGTAGCGGACCCCTATATCCAAATCGACTTGCGGTAAAGATGCACACAAACATGAATGCAAATGCTGTGGAGTATACTAGCCTATATACGATGATGGTTAGTTGGCAGAGTGCCACCTCAACAATAAGTATACTTTGGTATGTCACCATCAAGAGTCTAAAATTCAATTTACTAATAATATGGAACCAACAATAGACATAATAGGTTGGACATATTAAATTACAAATCTGTCCAGAAACAATAATATAAAATAATATTCTATAGCTTCTACATCCATGTACCATGTCCCTGCTCTGTACTAATCTGGATGTGAATGTGATGCCATCAAAAATATACCAGACTGCAATGCTATAATCTTCTCCCAATGTGCAAATAGTTTTAAAGTAGAGAAAAGAAAAAAATCTCCCACACCACAAAGTGAGCTCTGCAGGGGTAGCTGTGCTTAACGATAACAGATACAACATCAGCATGGGTTCAATGATGACAGCTAGCAAACACTCTTTTAAATCCCTGGCTGGGATCAATGCAGACAGATGGGTCACAATGCCTGACTTCTTCCCAATTAAAGGTATGTCAGAGGATTTCAGCCAGTTGTGTTTGTGGATAACATCAGCACACTTCAAAGTGTCGACACAGCAGGGAATCTGTGACCCCAGAGAAATGGGTGGGGGCATTAAGGAATGGGGGTGGGGGTGCTGTGGGATGACAATAACCCAGGTGCAAAACACTGGTAAAGAGGGGAAGGCCATTCTTCCCACTTGATCAACGTTCAAACCACTGTGAAAGATCTTCTTAAAAGTTTAATTTGATGTCAAAAGAGATGATCAAATAATCAGGGGAAATTATCACTAATATTACTGTCCTCAACAGTTCAAAAATAGTTTTGAGGTATTTCTCAAATCTCAAAGTGTGAGGAATTTCTGGTGATTTCGCTATATTAACGGCAGTTGATCCCAAGAATAGAGCTATTTTATAACACCAGAGGCTTAACATTCCTGTCATTTCCAGGGTTGGGAGGGAGGTCCAAAGGGGGGAGGGAAATGTTTGTTGGAGGGAGGGGGTGAATGCCAGACAACTGCGCAAGCACTAAAATAACACCGAATTATGTGAATGCAAGGCATTCTTTTACAGCTGAGACAAAAAAGGCAACAAAGGGGGTACTGTCTGTCACCAACCTGAAAAGTACTCTACCTGACAACCGCGCAAGACTCTGGTCCCTCATCCGTAATCAGTTCTATTTTCTACTTGCTCCAAAATAATAGGCAGATAGGCCTATAAATAGGCTACCCGTTGTGTTATTCACCACAAACTACGCAGACGCACTTTTAATTGCACCACTAGGCGTTCTTCGTGCGTATGACAGTCTACAAATTTACTCTGACAATAATATAGGTGTGATGTCAGTATTCAGCAAAACAATAAATAGCACTCTAGTTCAAGACCAGAGTCAGTCCGGTTCACCTCTCCCTCCCTTTGGAATTTCATCTGACGTCATATATTTGGGATCAGATTTCTTCTGCCTATGCGAACATTTCGCGCTCTCAAAACTGCCCCCGAGATGGAAGTTAGATTTAGCAAAAGACTCCTGAAAAACGTTAACAACATCCCAATACAAACGGCGTTTCGACTTCATCAACCATATCTAGACTAATTATCCATTCTTTCAGACTTCGCTCTGTAAGCTATTGCCCTATTTGTGATGTCAGACATCTGATTAAGTTAATCGATTAAATCGATAATCTATATCAAGAGATCTGCCAACTACACCAATTTAACCATGACGGCAAAGCCACTCGAGATGATGTCTGTCTCATGGCTCGTCAGGTGGTTAGCGAATACGGTACTTTAATCATTTGGCTGGACGCCATCCTTATAGGCTAGGCAAACCCGATAGAGGGGCATTTGACGTGTCAACTCTGACTCCAGTGTCCCATGAAAACTTTTGGTGTTATAAGTCTAATAAGTGCAATTGATTAACTTAATTTACAAATAGGCCTAAGCACTGGTTTTGATAAAGAATGGAGACTAAGTTTCGCAACACCGATCAGGTTCCGATTCCAGAAATTTCGACAAGTGAAGCATTGTTATCATGTCCAAAACGCTACTGTATAAACATAGCTCACATCTAGTATAGAGTAGGCTATTAAAGAAAATACAAGTTGTCAGTAAGATTTCTTGCTGCAGCAATTGAATTCCAAAACTCTGACGCACAACACTCAACACAAAGCGTTTAAGGAAACAAATTAACAACGACAATATCAAGTATAAGATGCACGATAGAAGAGAGTTAAATATTCCCGAAGATCTGCATGTAATAGTCAATACAAAACACCCAGTTAAAAACGAAACGAATGCGCCAAGAGAGAGCTAAGAAACTTTCGTTTTCCACTAAAAGCCAATACTTCCTATTTCCATCCAGGCAGACAACCGGCGTCTTCTCGCCCCAGCAATTTTCTGCAACTTTGTAACTTTCAAAGTAATAAAGGTCACATGAACTCTCTGAGCACTGACCACGACGAAAAGCAACACAACGCATGTTTCTTACCTTTGAATTACAAAATTTTTGACGATCAAGGTGTTTATCCACTTTTCCCAATCTAGAATCACAATGTAGCCATTCCCAGACTGCAGCGTCTACCACGGTCCAAGCCAGTGTGGGATTCCGCCATGTCAATTATGTGTCAACGCACATGGGGGAGTAGTCATGCCCATTTCTACCGTATAATACCAAGTAGCCTACCACATCTGTGGTCCCCATTCTTGGAGATCCTAGGGAAATAGATAACATTTATAAGACTGAATACAATTTATTTTGGGAATTTGTATGTTAACTTTAAGTCTCTATTATCATAAAGCATAGCTTAGACATTGAAAACCCAAATAAAAAGGTACCCTTTGTGGAAAGGTCTTAAACAACTCATGATATTGTTTGCGTAAAAGCTTTATAATTAAAACCCGGAGTACCCTCTACTGCGGGGAAAGCCTAGGCATATCTGAAAAATAGTCCAGATTAAAGTGGGGAATTGGCTGAAAAAGGGATAATTTTTCATTATATAAAGATTACATAGGGAACAAACTACTGAAATCATTGCATCCAGATGAATTACAAATACAGTCTCTGACATGTTCAAGAGTACACCCATTTCCATTATGATATGCACATTTTAATTTGCACATTTTTTATGACATTCAATGTGATTTAGAGGTATTGGTAGGCCATGAAGGATGGCGACGCGACTGACACTGCTGCTCCCATACTGCACATTCAAGACGGCTCACGTCCCTCACGCCCGTGCTCTAGGATACTAACCACACACAGGCACACATTTGTGGTGTTTGCCCTACTTTCCGCACAGCTGCATTTAGGCGTGACGTCTGCACAGATGTGAACCTCCACACTTCAAGGAGGAAAGACAGCCTCTGATCAGATTAAGGAGTCATACCAGACGCGCCTTCAGATTTATTATATTTTTTCTTTTTTTCTCGCCTCTATATTTATTTGCCCCCACACACACACACACACACATTTTTTGTATGTGTTTTTTTTTTCACATAATTTCATAATTTCTTTTTTTCTTTCAGATTTTAAGATAACGTTAAATGTTATCTCTCACGTCACGTCCTCTTTTTTTCTGGCTATATTCAGATGTTTTATGGAAGAAAAAGTTACGAGATTAACTACATTAGGGAAAATTGCCCGCTAGATTATGGTCCGTGAAATGCCTCTGCCATATGCATGTTTTGGGTACTTTTCAGTAATGCAGAACCTGATGCAACGGGTAGGCTCATATCAGTACTTTCCGTGGGAGCAGTTATATTGGGAATGTAGGACCCAGCTAATTGTTGTTGCGCTTCTCTAACTACCCAATAAGAAATGTACAATCATGACAGCTTTGGAAGTGCCAGGGCGCGCATAGGTCGGCAGTGACATCTTGTGGTGATTAGAAGTAATCCAAGCGTAGACCTCTCCACCATTATGTCAGCTTGAACCCAAATAAACTGCGACTGAGCCATCTACACTAGAACTATCCTGTAACGTTTGGTTGACACTGTGTTAATCTAACCAGTCGACTATGTGCAGATTAAGGTAGATCTTAGTTACGATGACGCACCCCCTCACACGCGTATAAGCAAAAGGGGATTCGACTTGATGTAGCCGCCTGCAGCCGTCTAAACTGACTGCATAACGTTTATAACGTTTATTATTTCTGAGATTCCGTTTTCAACCCGTTACCCGGCATTGTGCATACGTCATGTAGTCAGCTACAGACCGCTGCAGACGGCTACATCAAGCAGAGACTTTGCATCAAGTCGAATGCCCATACTATTTTGTTAGGCAGTAGTAGACAAGGCAACAGATACGAGCACTGCTACTATTTTATTACTTAATAACAATCAAAATCAGAGTGCATTCACTCAGCAAAAAGACCTAAGTATCATTGACCTAAATAGCCTACCATACACATAGCATTGACGTAACAATTACACCAAATAATACATTTATATCATGTTCATAATCAGTCCTTGGCAGGGAAGGGCAGGATATGCACCAAATATGATGAACCTAAGGGCCCATAGGGCCCCCTCAGCGATTTACTGTAACATGTCACAGTATAAAAACAAATGCTCTCAATGGTCAGAACAGGCCCATCCTACTTGGTGGGTGGGCACTCCACTCACGCTTCCATACCCAAATAATTTCAAAATAAAAGGAACACTTCATTATTCATCAACAAATATGGCCTGATTTCTTTCTATTTCAGTTTGCTTAGGGTCAGGGATAATTAGGTGAAACATTATTGCGAAGTCTAAACGTTACCAGTAATAGGTTAGTTGTCGGACGTAGGTAGGCCCCAATACTTTTTTTTAGATTAGCCTATTATTATTTAAGACACGTGTGCATGTGCACGCTTACAAAACACCTTACGCAAAACACGAGGTTACGCAAACGGCTCAAAAAAGCGTCAACAGTTTAAACACCACATTAATATAATTATTTTGATTCATCGTCCCGCAAATGTAACTTTCAATGTGCCTACGTCGATCATATTTTTTGTTACACTATCCAAGGACTCTTATTCTGAATGTACTGTCAGATTTCATAACGTAAGACTCTAGGCTTCAGATGGCATTACGCGCAGCACGCAATTAAGTTTGGCTACCGAAACGCCTTGTTCCATCAAGGCTGGTTTTGCACTGAGATTCTGAAAATGAAGCCGTTTTTCGCGGCTACCTTGTTATTGTCAGTGGCAGCTGCGTACTATGTTTACCTTCCATTGCCTAATACTATATGTGAGCCATGGAAACTAATGATTCTGGATGCTGTTTTCCGGAGTTTCATGCATATGGTAAGACACTGCTGCACTACTGCCATTTACAGTTAGGCTAAGTCAGTCTCTACTGTTATTGCATGACGATTCACTTAATGCGTCTTCACCAGCAGAGTACTGGATTGAGTGATTGAAAGGTTGGTTCGTGTAATTGTTAACCATTGTCACGCTTCTGATTTAGTGGGACATGGACCGTGGCTAGGCTACGACCAACTGCTATACACTTTCTTTTGTGTTTGTTTTGTTTGTGCATTACACTGGGCAGTGGTCAATTAAGTTCAAGTTTTCGATAATTACGGTCCTCCTAGGTAATTTGTTGCCAGATCAGATCACTGTCAACCAAAATCTCGATTACAGCAAGTGTTGGTGTGTAATCTCTTCGACGGCAGGTGCTATGAGTGACTCCACAAAGCAGTATGAGATGTTACTCAGAGGGAACTGATACCCCAAATCAAGAGAATGTTGCTTACTCGTGTGTATAACATGTTAAATGCTATACAAATAGACATTTCTTGACAAGAATTAGATAAGGCCTTTGGTTTGGATTACTATTATGGTTCTCTTTACACACAGGGGGACTTGGCTCATGACCTTGGCCTCAGCCACCACATCCATGTCATCAATTACTTTGTGACCAAAGTGGAGGTGAAGGGTCCTCAGTCCAGTAACACGGTACGGGTGACCGACACCTCCTTTGCTGGTGTGCCAGCTCGTGTGTTTGAACCAACCACACAAGTGAAGGAGCACCATCTGAAGAGGGGTGTTGTGTACTTTCATGGAGGTGGATGGGCCATGGGTAGTGGACGTGAGTAGAGTTTATGTGTGTGTGTGTGTGTGTGTGTGTGTGTGTGTGTGTGTGTGTGTGTGTGTGTGTGTGTGTGGCTTCTTACTCTTACTAGTGCATGTTTAAAATTACTGGCTCATCTAGTTTTACGCCCTGAATCAAATCACACCCTCACACATCTATTGACGCACATCCTTGAGTTTGTTTGGAACAACAAATTGGAATCACTTCAATTTTAAAGACCAATGGCACACAATGGCACTCCTGCTAGCTGCATTACTCCACCCAAAGCTCAAACATTTTAATTACACAGCAAGCTGTCACAAGACCAGTTGCTTGTAGTGTGTATTCTGTGTTTTTAACCTAATCTAAAACCTGTTATGTTGTGAAAGGAATGCGGTCGTATGACTTGCTGTGCAGGAACATGGCAGAAGAACTGGATGCAGTCATTGTGTCTGTTGAGTAAGTGTTACTATTGCTTTTGATACTCTTCAAAGCTATCAGGATGAGTGACACTACATTTTAAACCAGTGTCCAGACTGTGGATGTTTTCCTACATACTCATCTTCATAGAAATTAGTGTTGTCTGTGAGCCCTTGGTCAGTGCCATTCTGTAGCATGTTCTATGAGAACGTGGGATACAGCAGATACACATTGTTCTATCTGCTGCTGGGATTGTGTGGATGCGTGAGGTACACCTCGTGGCTGTATTGCATGTCATTGCTGTGCTTTGTTTTGTTCTTCATCACTGTTAGCTACTGCCTGGCCCCAGAAGCCCACTTCCCCCAGCAGTACCATGATGCTCTAAAGGCTGCTACTTTCTTCCTGAGGCCCGAAGTTCTGGTGCAGTACTCCGTGGACCCAAAGAGGGTGGCCATTTCAGGTGACAGTGCTGGGGGGAACCTGGCTGCTGCTGTGGTCCAACAGGTATGGAAAGGGAGTCGGTGTGTTTGCCGGTTGTTACTATCATATTGTCACATACACACACACATGTATGTACCCCTTGTGTTAATGAATTGAAACAAAATGTGAAGGGTGATATGAATTTGTGGTCATAAGGTGGGTGGGGGATACTCAGAAACAATGTGTTTCAAAGACCCTTGTAAGACAAGAGACAAACCTTAGCTGGGATTTAATGGAAAAAGTTTCTCGTCCATTCTCGAACGGCTACGGATTTGTTTCAGTTGATTTGCACAAGCGTGGATGCTTCAGGGTCAGTGAGGGATCCCTTAATCCTCTTCTCCTCTGAAACAGATGGCAGCTGATAACAGAACCGCCACCAAGTTCAAGGTGCAGGCCCTGATCTACCCTGTGCTCCAAGCACTGGACTTTAACACACCTTCCTATCAGCAGAATGGAAACATCCCCATCTTGTATCGCCCTGTCATGGCCCGCTTCTGGCTGGAGTATCTCAACGGCAGCTACAGCCTGGTCCCTCTCCTGCTGACCAACAACCACACCGCCCTGGACCTGACCAAGGTACCGGAGACCGTCAGGGCACGGGTGGACTGGATGCATCTGCTCCAGCCGGCTTTCCGGAAGGACTACCGACGAGTATCCCCTGCCCACGGCAGCGCACAAGTGGTGGAGGAGCTGCCAGCTCTGCTGGACGTCAGGGCCGCTCCGCTGCTGGCGGAGGACGAGGTCCTGAGGGCGGTGCCACCCGCCTACATCATGACGTGTGAGCACGACGTGCTGCGTGACGACGGGTTGATGTATGCGCAACGACTGGAGGAGGCAGGCGTCGCGGTCACCAGGGACCACTATGAGGACGGCTTCCACGGATGCATGGTGTTCTCTTCCTGGCCTGCCAAGTTCTCAGTGGGAACGCGCAGCATGTGGAACTACATCCAGTGGTTGAAGGAAAATCTCTAAGTGACCAGAGAATGTAGATGAGAGAAAGGAGGATGAGATTAACCAAATGATTAGACTGATAAAAAGTACAATGTGTCATTACATGTCATACTAACTCAAAATTGACCCTCTGTGACACAGCAAGCTTGCATCCACTACTTGTTTCCACTTGTGCAAGCTTGTATCCACTACTTGTAACCTTGTAACTTTTTGAATGAGGTTTAAAGCACAGGTAAGCTTGTAACCTTTTGAATAAGGTTTGGTTTAAAACCTAATGTCACATTTTAATATCTTGAGATTAATTTATTTATTAGTGCAATATATCAATGCAATTCATTTTCATTTCATTTTAGGCACTGGGTGGCTTGTTTTATGATTTGTGATTTGTGAACTGTTGGAACAAGCCAGACCATTTATTTGGCATGTGCTCTTTACTTTATTTTAATACTGCTAAACGCACAAAGCACAAGGCCAAATATGATATATTGCAAAGCTTTTATCAGAATTTATGTCTCTGGGACCACCGCAGCAGTATATCATCACCAAATAACTACTGTCATTGTACAATAATGTGAAAAGTAGGCGATGACAGTACTCTGTAAACAATGAAGACAGGGATTTGGAGTGAATGTTGCTGTATCTATGTACCAGATAAATCCTACTGTACTTGAATAATGTATATGGAATAACCACTATGAAAGAAACAATCACTTGATATTATATGTTATTATCTCTTTAGATTAAGAAGAAGAATTGTAATATGCTTGACACTGGATAATGCCAAAATGGGCACCTGAGTCTGAACAAAACGATTTTTCAACATTTATTCTATATTTTTCTATGGATAAACTGAACATTTTACTAATATCTAATATATGGTTTAGGTCTATGTTCTGTTTTTGTTTTCTCTGCTCGTGTTGAATTGTCAATCCAATTATGTAATGATCTGACATAACCTTATGGTAAACCCCCTGCTTTACTATTATCTGCTAATATTAGTCCAACAAAAAGACCAGTTCATTAAGGGATCAGTTTAGGAACATGCTTCAGTCTGCTGCGTGACAACATACGTAAGCTGGAGCTCTATCTGGGGGGTTAGGATGAACCAGAGGAGGAGAGGAGAGGCCCACTGGTGGAGATAAGCGCTAAGGAATGCACTCAGTGCAGTAACGCTGGCCTGCACCAGAGAGACCTCTGGCGAAAGCATGTGATTCACTCGGCAGCACTCTGTATTTATGTATAATGGTGGAGAGACAGCCACAATGCAGCGTGGGTCTTTATCTTAGCTCTTAGTCAAACACTATGTCTGGGGAGTGTGCTTTTAATAGCACTGAGGAGGAGATGGTTCAGCAACTTCAGGGGTTTTGATTTGTTCTCATTTTGCTTCATCCTTTTTTTTCTGGCAAGAGTTTGTGGTTGTTGTTTTTTTTCATTTTCTTGGTTTTGAAGTTTTCCACTGGTATGGACTATTCCCACATTTTTAAACCAAATGTTTCTGGACCAAAACATGTGTTATTATGAGCCATAAGTTCTCAGACTTCCATGACTTGTTTTCTCTGTTGTTCTTACACTGAATGTAACTGTTGCGTTTTAAGTTGATTATTCCATTTCACTTGTTGAATGTTTCATGTCATTAAATGTCTTTACTGTGTGTTACCCTGCAACCACTAAATTTGAATTTCATGAAATTGTTGCATCGTGTCATTTCAACAGGAGATGTCACTCTTGTTCTCTAACTCTTTGCTTCTTCTAGCTGTTCCCTCGGCCCTTGAAACTTGCTGTAAAAGACAAATGCAGGATGCTGGTAATACAAGTTCTTACATCAACTTTTTGGTCATTGTACTCATGAACTTTACGCAAAATGATTCCAACTTTTTCTTTAAATGGTTTTCACGGTACTGGCCTGAAACCAGTTCAGACCAAACATTTATTGTTGCATCGAGTTTGCCAGACTACAATGGAACAATAAAAATAATAAAATGTCTTGAGAATAGAATGAGAAAGTAAACAGTTCCTCATTGATTTTTTGTGCCCTGACAGGGAAGCTCTGCCGAGAAATAAGCGAGATGTTTTGATGTCAAACAGCTCTGAAATTGAGTGTGGCAGGGTGAAGTCACATGACCAAACCTGATCTCCAAAAATCTCACACAGATGAAGATGAGTTTGTCAACGTGCCCAAACAGCCACGAAACATAATACTCTGCATTAACTTGATGTAATTGACCCTGAGGAAGGTATTGGCATGCCGAACCTGGTGGGTAGGTCAAACTATGCCAGGCGTTATCACAGTTACATCTCAGTAAGTCAAAGAGTTAATCATTAATCACCCACTGAGGCCCAGTGGTTATTGCTAAAGAAAACAAACCCCTCTGAGTTGTGTGTGCATGTGAAAGTTCACATACCACTCGTGCAAGAGAATGTTATCATTTGACTTGGGTTCACATTGTATTGAGCTTCCTGACTTTAAGGCCACACAGTTAGAGATATGCTTGTTTCTCCAGCGAACAAGGGGATTTCATTATAAGTCCTCAGAGCTCGTTTTCTTTCCTTGATGACACAGGAGCCATGTAGACGCTGACTCTGAGTCTATCTAAAGCCACCTTTGTTTAGCTGTGGGACACAGATGCCTGAAAACAGATGGTTGCCCACTAATTGTTCTAAACAAGCATAATTTATGTCCCATTTCATTAACCACAATGTCTGTCAAGTGTGGTGTCTGAAGTCATGTCCCCCACAGACAAGAAACCACATTACCTTGACACTTGGACTGTATAGACTTCGGACACAATGGACAATCTGTCACAGATGTTCTATGATTTTGGTCTTGTTAATGGAGCCTTTTGTTTTATAGTGTGTTACACTCCACTGCCATGTGATGATACTCAGATTCAGATGTTTGGAAGAGTGCAAAAAGATCATGTTTGGACGATCGTTTGGCCCTCTCTCCAATGACAGAATGATCTGTGTGTTTATGTTGTTAACTCAGAGCTCTGGACATCTATCATGACCCCACCCATGGATGACCACTGGTCTTTGGTTGTCTCTCCTCCCAAAAAGCTGGAGCCTGCCAAATGGTAATAAAAAAAAGACTTCCATCTTGCACAGATTTGTATCCGCAAAGATGACTTAAGACGAAAACCTTACTTGCCTCTCTTGGACTGAGGACAACAAGCTCTGAAATAATGTTTAAAAAGCCACATTAGTATAACAGGAACTGACCATATTAAATTATGTACTCTATTACGAAATTACACCAATTTAAAACCAACATATCTGTTTGAAAGTGTGTGTGTGTGGGGGGATCAGCACACACATACACAGCAGTATCCTCCAATTCTTTAGCGCATGCAAGCACCATTTACAGTCTGTGATTGATTTCAGCAGAGACATTTCGTACACCACCAGAGAAACATTCATTTAGTCATACGCCACCAGACTCTGGGAATCTCCCTTCTGTCGGACGACTCATGCTCATATGTGACTTCATGCGACCCAACCGCTCTTTTCCTCCTTGTTTTGACCTGAACACTTCCCTGTCTGTTAACATGGGCTGGCTGTCAAGGTCTCCTTCGTCCCTCTCCCTCCCTCCCTACCTCCTGCCCCCATTGACACTTTATGCCAGAGGACCACTTTTCTCCTAATAAAAAAAGCTGGGCCTCCTCAAGCAGGGGCCTCTTTTCCAGCCAAATTCTTGATTCCCCAAGTGAAATGAGGCATTAAAACAAGACTACGCAAGAAAAAAAATCCTCACCATGTCCTCATGCACTGTGAGGGGGGTAAGCCCCTCTGGGCACTGGTCAACTAGTAAAACCACCAAACCAACCCGAACCCAACAGTTGCCACTGCTGTTTACTTTTAAACGCCGTAGTTGTAAACTATTAGTTAATTAAAAAAAAAAGTAAATGGACTGCATGGGCTATTGTGCTCCTGTGTTACAGTACCCAGATGAGTAGACGTTCCAAAATAGCCTGTTCAAAAGGCTTTCTTCCCACTCCTTTTCTGACTGCCTAACGTATGATTTAGATCACATAAGGGGGGCACCCGGATTTAATTCATACGGCCTGGATTCCATTCAAACTGAAAGAAAGGATGCAATTCTCAGGACGTAACTACAAATCACTTTGTGTGTTGCGTAGAAATATGTTTGAGCGTTCTCAAAACGATCTAACGAGGTGAAAAAACGTATCTCAGCCAGCGCTCCGCGAGACAGCCGTTAGCCCAAGAGAGGAAGCATAATTTGTGTGTGGAGACCCCGTGCGCTCAGCGGGTTGATGGCTCCGCACGGAAGAGCCACCTTAAGAGATGAGTTTGATTCTCTGCTGGAGCTTTTCCTGGCGTCAGCTAAAACAAACCAAGCCAAGCTTGAACTCTCGGGCTGCTGCTGGAAAATCCCGAGTTTCCGGCCTGCCCATTGGTCCCCGCAACCTTTTTTTTCCACCAAAGTTTTCTCCTCCTCCACCCCTGCAGCATACGTGTGCCAGATATGAGCAGATCGGCCGCTCTATTTGTTGCATTGTTTAGGTTGCCTGCCATTCAGAGGGGGTCATGTCAACACGAAGGACTGTGGAGACCACGGTCGAGCACAGCTGGCTGACTGAGATAGAGAGAGAGAACAGGAGAGAGAGAGAGAGAGAGAAAGGGAGAGAAGAAGAGAGGGAGGGGGGAGACAAAAAGGAGCACTGGGAGTGAGAGAGAAAAGTCAAGATCAGACTTGAGCTGCAGCATAAACTTTGGTCTCTATTGTGTTCTCCCTCTCTCCCCCTCCCTCCCTCCCTCTTCCCTCTCTTTTCAAACAGGATTGCAATGCAATACAACTGGGATTAATTTTTCTTTTAGAAATCATCAGATTTGTTTTTCCATGTCATGAAGTAATATAGACTATATTTTATTAAGTCTGAGTTTTACTTAAAAAGTATATCAATGTGTATTTAGAAAAACACACGTCATATATTCACCAAACCCTCCCACTCATGCTGTGTCCATAGTTAATTCGGCCAAAGTTAATCTTATCGCAGTTTGTTCTTGTAAGAGAGTTTGAGATGTGGTTTACGGTCAAGCTGTTTAGATAACACTTTAATCAATTGTTATCTACTTTTATGTGCCCATATCTTCCATTTGGGAGTGAAGTGAAATATTGTGCAATAATTTCCTTGTAGCAAAATCTTAGAACAAGTCAGTGCACAACCGATTGAGGCCAATCCAGGTGTCTCTGGTTTCATTTTCATACTGTATTTCACCCCCCGCTTTCTCAACAACCACAGGTTCCTCAGTGATATGTAGTTTCTTTTTTGTATCTTTCTTTTGGTGAAAGCAGATAAGCACTGCTAAAATTAGACCTGATTGGAATCTTTGGTTTACACTAAGTACCTGATTTGGACTTGGCTGTGAGTCTGACTCATGAACTCGTTTGTGTGTGTGTGTGTGTGTGTGTGGGGAGTAGGCTGTCTCAGTGTGTGTGTGTGTGTGTGTATGTGGGGGCGTGGGCTGTCTCAGTGCGTGGCTCTGTGGGTCGTGGCCGCTTCATCTGCTCCTCATTACGGCCACTGATCAAATCGCAGCACGACATGTTTGGCCCAAACAAGGCTGGGCCGAGCACTTATTTGGCAAATTGCTCGCAACTGTCCACGGCTCCACCTCTGCAGCACCACAGGCCTGCGTGTCAAAAATCACAAATTAGACAACCAAACGAATGCGCACGCCTGCCTGCACACCAAAATGCACAACTGTGTAGATCTACAAAACTCTCACCTCCAACGAAAAAAGAGCCAGATATTGAAATGAACAGAATTGAGTTGGGGGGAAACATCTGCTTAGAATAAGGATGTTGGGTCTGGAACATCTTACACTGATGTTACAGTGTAATAATAGTGGACTCTGAGTGTCCAATGCTGCAGCGGTTACTATGCCACAAGGGCTTTGTGAGTGTGGCGGAGAGCTGTTACATGCCTGCTTTTAGGGGCCCTAAGTTTAGCCCCTGGGTAGAGTGAACACATCGTCTATCACATTACACCCACAAAAAACCTGTATGAAATGGCTCACTAATACCTGTCGCACCTCATCATGCTCTTCCCCTGTCTGTGAACAGGCGAAACATGACTCAAATTGCAGCTCTGGTTCCGTGGAGACTGAAATTGCATATTCAGTCAAATCAACTTGGAAGCAGATGATGAATAGTGGATCTCTTTAGAGTTGTGTAGTGTACAGTAGGCGGGGGTTCTCTGTTTTTTATGCAGATTGTTTTTCTTCCCTCTTCAGGATGGATTTTCCCTTTTTTGGCTGTTAGGGAGGGGAAATGCCAGCTTTCGCGCTGTCCTGTTTGATGGATTCAAAAGAGGCCCCTCTAAGCTGTGGGCAGAGGTCGACTAGAAACTGAACACTTCAGCACAATAAATCAGATGACGAAAATACCCCCACCTCTTAAAAATACAACAGCGAAAAACAATAGGGCCCAAATTCCCCCTTGGACATTCATGTGGGGGGATCAGATTTAGCCCATGTGTTAAATATTAAAACACAGAACCCGACTTCTGAGCTCTAGTAAATGTGTATGCATTTGTATGGAAAACAGTTTGGCCACAATGATATGATGGTATTTATCTTAAAACAGAAAAACAAAATAAATGGAAGAGTCAAGAACATTACATCTTAATTCTAGATTTTTAGAAGAATAGGTGGTCAGATTATTAGTGCTGAGTTGTCAATTGTTGAAGTATGGGTTTACTGTGAAAGGAAACTGTCATTTACCAACAGCAGCAGGGACAGCCTCTCAAGGTTTCGGAGAAAGGACTGTGTTCCTGCTCGCTTTTTCCTTGATCGCCAACCTTTGCTCCGCCTCCATGTTTTTTCATATGTACTGACTGAAAGAATTCATCTCCAGCTTTTGTCTAGGACCTCTGCAGCGTACGCGATGGTCAATATGACAAGCTCACATACTATGCAATATATCGGACTTTTACTGTTGGCAGCGATTCTTTTGCAAACAATTGCAGTCGCAGTGACATTCATATACTTCAGCAACGTCCTGACGACGGTAAGACAAACGAATTAGTCGTTTAGCATGTTCTTGTGTGTCAGATAAGAATGCCTATTCTCCCGAAGCAGCAACTTTTCAGTTACAGTGTTTTATTGAAGACGTCTGTCTTTATGGGTCTATTTGTAAACGCGATGGCTTATGCATTAAATTTCGCAATATGGGGCCATAAACTTGCATTTCAAAGAAAAGTAGGCTGTATGAGGTGGGGGAAAGTCAGCTATTCTGCAAGGCGCACCGTCCGATCCAGCGCTCCTTGAACTTTAACTGGATATGTTCCAACAGGGTGCTCAGTGGACTCTAAAAAGAACTAAGCAACCACAACGAATTGGTTCTTAGTTCAAATTAATACTGTTTTATGCTTAATCACACAGCGAGAGTGGATCAAAAATGGCAGATTTGATGGTTACTTGAACAAAGCCCACTTAATGCTTATTTACCTGTTTGAGAAATAAATGAGGGATTAGAATGTGTTAGTCACAGTTTTTGTCATTACATTTAGGCCTACTTAATGATACTTCTGGGTCAGACACAGCTTCTTTCATATTTTTACCTTTTTATAGGCTATGTTATAGTCCCAGATTGTTATCAAAATGTAGCCAACAATGTGGGATATTTTCTTTTTGAACATTGTCCATTGTAACGGCAGAAAATGGTCTGTTATTGTTGAATAAAGGTGCACTTACAGATTTCTTATAAAGTGAAAGTAAATCGACATCTCAACCTGATTTACAGATGAAAGAAACCTTCTCCAAAAGCAGCGTATCATGCCTGATGCGCGCCAACCTCAGAACTATCAAGGGTATCGATCCAAGCGCATCAGACCTGAAAGACGACCCCTGCTGGCAAGTTACGCAACAGCTGCACTTCTTAATCGAGAAGGTATCAACTTCGTTGGGGTGCTGAATCTGCTAAAGCTAGCCAAGGGATGCACAATGAATCCATTTACCTCCAGTATACAGTTTCCCTTTTAATTAAATGAGGAATTCGTTGGTTGGACAGGGCTTAACGTTTGCGTTTGTTCATGAAAATGACTTTTTAATGGAGTAATATAGGCTACTGCAAACATTTCTGTTTAATTTAGATAGATTTCTCTACAGTTGGATTTGTGAATAAATAAACTCTTCCATTCTTTCCAACCCTAGTCAATGTCAAACCGTTACCAGAAGGAGATCACCTCAGCAATTAAAGGTACTGGCATCACCCTCTCATGACTTTGCACAATATGACTCAGGTTGTAATTCCAATCTGGAAGGTTGAACTTCTATTTAACATAATTGTTAATTTCTTCCCAGATGAGGTGAACCGTATGCTGCCTTCTCTGGTAATCCAAGACCAGGAGACCGCTCCCCGGCCCAAGATTGCAGCTCACGTCACTGGCAGTTTGCCTCCAGAGACAGACAAAGATTTAAGAGGTAGGTTTCCAGTCCTTCCAGTTCCAATCATTTAAAACGCATTTACTCATTTTGTTTTGCACTGGTGCTAATAAGACTCAGCCAAGGCACTGAGGAGTGTGGTCTATATAAGGCTCCTTCATGTTTAGTCTCCACTGGGTTGTATACATCCTTGCTCTTACGGTTATGTTAGCAGTTTGTTCTCTGTGCGGTTGAAGAAAAAAATCATGGTACCCATAAGGGTCTTCATTGTTCACAAATGCTGGTGTTCTACAAATAAAGTAGACTTGTTATCTTTCAGAATAGGACTGACTACTCAGTGATACAGGAATGCTTTTAGCTGGTGTTTACTCATTCTGAGATTTTATCATGGCAACATACACAGAGTTCTTTCGAGGATTAAAGTCCAGATCACGGAGTTCATGGTTTTATAGATAGCTGAAATTAAAAAAGTTGAAAACGTGCAACACTCACTCAGCAGTGGTGCCTAGTCAGCATTTATGAAAGTGTTGGCTGTGTCAGAGTGAGGAAATGCAGATTTTGCTGAAACTTGAAAACTATGGGAGTTACTATCCGGGTCCAAGAATTTCTCTTTTTTTTGTTCATTTTGCTTTTCCTGCACATTAGGCTAAAACAAAAAAGGTAGAAAAGCCGGTATGTAATTGGAGAAATGGCTTTGAAACTTATATCCTTTCCCTGTCTACTGCCAAGCTTTTAAACAATGGTCCTTTTTTTCTGACAGGCCGTACCCATAATAATAAGCCTTGTTTTGGCCCCAATGTTGCAGGTCCTTCTAACAGGAAGGTCCATGGCCAGAAGATCCAGTCCTGGGAGTCAGAGAAAGGTTTGGCCTTCCTCCAGAATGTGCAGCTCAGTGACGGCGAGCTCGTAGTGCCACAGGCTGGTCTCTATTACATCTACTCCCAGACCTACTTCAGGCACATGGCCTCCCTGGAGGAGGAGGAGGACGAAGAGGAGGCAGGGGAGAACTCCGGGAGCTCTGTCCGGGGCAAGCCCATGCTTCAGTACGTCTACAAGAAGATGGGCTCCTACCCTGTGCCCATCTTGCTCATGAAGAATGCACGGACCACCTGCTGGTCCCGAGACGCAGAGTACGGCCTGTACTCCATCTACCAGGCCGGGCTCTTTCAGCTCGGAGCTGGGGATAGGGTGTTCGTCACGGTCAGCAACGTGAGCACGATTGACATGGATGAGAAGTCGAGTTTCTTTGGGGCCTTCCTGGTCAGCTAGTGTAATGTTGGCTGTGCAACGTCTAAGACTCTGCCTTTGCTTTGAGCTTCACTGGGATGAGCCAGCTGGTTGGCACAGGTTGTCGATTGTCTAGCCCTAAAATGTGATGGACACACTGGTGCCATTCTGTGTGGCTGTAGGCTTATGGATCAGATGTAAATGTGTGTTGAACTACAGTCCCAGATGAAGCACTGCAAATAGAGTGGTGATTGTAAGCACTTAGAGGTGAGTCACACTCCTCCACTCCACACCAGTGAGTCCTCTGGTAGTTTGGAAGACCTTCTTTGGGAGCTGAACCAGAGAGGGGAGATGAACTTTGGGTGCAACTCGTATATCACCCCTTCCTTGAGACACTGTGGAATTGTCTGAGCTTGCCGAGAAGTTGTGGAAACAGGCTTGCCACAGAAGGGCTGAGGTGGTTGCCTCTCCCCACCGGAGATGACAGGGGGTGGGGCAGGCGAGAGATCATAGGCTCTGCCCTCTGTTGTTCTGGAGAAGAACGGGTCACGATGATGTGATGGCAGAACAGGAAAGTCAGACATCAGCTCATTTTCCAGGAGTGTTTCCTCTCCTGTCTGCCTTTTGTCCCAAGAGCAGAGAATTTATATGTAGCAATGATTAAAGACTTTTTGTATGAATGCAAAATGCAGTGGCAGTACAAAAAGTATTAGTTTGCTGCACTTTTTTAAAGTTGAGGAATAAAATGTGAATTTGTACCTATTTCTCTGCTCATAATGTGTAAACCAGTATGTACTTTTTTTTAAAATCATGGACTCTGATATGTCTTGTTTATATTTTGTTTTGAGGCCTTTGATTCTGAGGAATTCATATTCTGATGTAAGATATTAGAAGGGAAATGTTAGTTCACTATTCAAGCATCATCCTACCTATCTCTATCTCAGTAAAGGAAATCTAATAAGCCTGAATGTTTGTAAGGGTGCAAATACTGTGAGATCTTCGTCCCTGTTAATTATGTGGAATAAAAATATTTTTCTATGAAAACCCTTTTGGTTTGGTTTCAATCGATTGTTTAGATACATTTCTTTCCTTTTATATCTCAGTCCAACAATAACTGTAGTTTGTTATCAGTAAGGAATAGCTTGGGGGACATGGATGGTGTTATTGTCCTTTCACAAATGTGAATATACACACATAATTGTTAATGTTGTCAAAACACGTTGAATAAAGTTTGGACTTAAATAAGTTTGTGTTCTCACTGTTTATTTAAAGACAAATACAATATGAATTTTATTAAAGACCTTCTGTGTGTGCTGCAGAATGACGTACTATTGTATGAAACATGGAAACCAGAGCCATATTAACGTTTTTCATGTGACGTATTCTAGGTTCTATAGCTTTGTTTACATCCAGCCGGTAGGCAAGGGACAAGTTGAACCCATTGAACATCGTTGTCTGCAGCTTCCTCTCAGTAGGCTACATCTTTGTATTTCAGCAATGTCAACATTTCAGGCATCAATAAAGGTGATGATGAAACGTTATCCCATTGTTCAATATTTGATAGTCTGTCACAGGAACATTGTTTCGCTAAAATCGCCCTGATTTGGTGCATTGATCTGTATCGATAACGTTATGGGAGAACCTGCATGTAGCCTAATGGTAGCCTAACTTTTTTTCTCTGTTCAAAACTCGGTTTACACGAAGACAATAGCCTTTCTTAGAACCTGTGAAATTTGACCAGAAAGGAACATGTCTTCCTTCTGAAAGCTGACACAAAATCAAACAATATTTGATCATTTAACTTCAACTGAACAGCGACAGGTCTTGGTAGGCAGTAGACTCAGCAGACGTTAAAATGGTAGCCTACTGTTATAGCCAGAGTCAGTCAGCATCGTAACATTAATGGCGTTAGTCATGAATCCTGTAACATATTATATCATATAACAGCGATGGCTTATTCGTACCTTTATGGCTCTGAGGGGAAACCATTATGCAATAATAAAAATCGGAAGACCAATTATGACATAAAAAGAGGTGACAATTCACAAGGGAGGTGATGCATTCTATCATTTGATTTAGAGAATTCAAAGTAGCCTATATGCTGATTCAAAGAGGATGCACATTATTCAAGTTGGCTCTCATCTGTACAGCAGCATTTGAGCATTATTTTAGGAATAATACAGACTTCCTCAAATTGTTCGAGGGAGGCATATGTTATCTGGCATCGGTTCATGGCGAAAACACTACAAAGCCTTGCCAAAGCCTTCCTGTCCTGGCAAGTTCCACTGAATATGTTACTTGGATACCCCCTGACCCCGGTCCAAGCCAAACCACTGAATAATTGTTTCATTAGAGACAAGAGCAAGCATGTGTGTCTCCTCAAACGTTTGCACATTCGGCCAAACACTATGGCTCCATGAGACAGAAGAAAGAATTTAGGGCTTGGACAGGAACTCTTGGAACGCTTTGGAGAACACAATCAATTTGTCTTTACCACGGGTCAATGGTTATTAATCTGGCCATATCAAACACTTTTGGCATGCACATGTAAAATATGTCAATGTATAAATGAATATGGTTACTTATTTATTATGATTACCACAAGAGAATGTTAATCAGACAGGAGGCTGTGATGATGGTGATTACTGAAGGGTTCACATAAATGTCACTGTTATTATCTCCTCTATAAGACTACTTGGACACAAACTATTTGTTTGATCTTGCAAAGGACACAGTAAACCTGGCTTTCGGTTAATTGCAGTTGCAACAACCACCCGAGGCCACATGTCACTATGGAATAGACCAAGAACCTAAATCCCTCCCAACTGAATCTTTCCACACCTGTGCCACTGGACCATAATGTATGTAAATGTAAATCAGGTTTCTAGGCCAAGTATACTTGCGTATACAAGGAATATGGTCTCTGCATTTATCCCATCTGTGAATTAGTGAACACATAGTGGTGAAGCACACACTAACCCTGAGCAGTGAGCTGCCTTGCTACAGCGGCGCTCGGGGAGTGGTGAGGTGCCTTGCTCAAGGGCATTTCAGCCACTCCTTCTGGTTGGGGATCGAACCCAAGGCTCGGTTACAAGCCCGAAGCGACCAGTAGGCCACGACTGTCTCAATTCTTGTCTCAATCCCAAGAATGTTTGGCAGGGTCTGTGGTCTAAAAACAGCTACAGCTGCAGTTGATACTACACACATTACACAACTACACTACAACTAACTTTCAATATCAATATGGCAGAATTCTTGAATGTGGAACTGCACCGTTTGTTGTTATGGATGTCAGGTGACTCATTTTTGTCATTCTGTAAATTGGCTGGTCCTACATGGCATTGCTTTAGATGGACTTTCTCTTATTAGATGACCTCCAAGGAGTCACCTGCAGACCTGATCATAGGCTAGGCCCAGCACCGACAATCAAGGTCTTTGACTTTGCAGTCAGCTATCTTCTTCCATTCTCTGTCCGTGAAGTCCACAAACAGAAGAGGGGCCGATACAAAGGTCATTGTCAATGTAAAATCAGTTCTGCTCTAACAAAGAGGAGAAACAAAGTTTACATGCAGCATTGCTCAATGCTCGCTGAATAGAAATATTGTGTGGAAACTGTTCTGTGCATTCACCTTACATCACCCAAGATTCCATTCTATGCATCAATCTACAGCGTTGTTACTGTCTTGCATTATTCATTAGTCATAATTGCTTTGTTTACTCTCAGATGAAATGCCACACAAGACAACCAGTTATGTGCCTTCCTGGATGGCATTCTTCACTTTCCTTGAACTGATCTAACACATCCAGCAAAAAGGCCATACTCCTGGGTCAAGGCTTTTACAACAAATGTAATTGTACTATGGTGATTTTAGAATTAGTTCAGTTAGTACACATTTCCTTTTGAACTGGTTTTAAAAACAGGACTTGTTTTTTGTTGATGATCATGTTGCCATTAATAGGAGTTTTTTCTAGTGACCTTGACCAACTCCATGAAGTTGACCTCCATGAAGAGTGATATTAATGTTCTAAATGAGCTTTACATGCCTGGAAACATGGGAAAGCATGTTTAGTTTACATTTCTATCACATTTAAATCCAAATATACACCCCTATTTAATTTTGTGCTTGGAAATTTCATACCACAGAGGACAATGACCTCTAGCTGACCTCAGAAGTCCAATTGAGAATGCCTCCACATCTTAAATCAATACTTATGTCAAAACCGGCAAGTGTAATGCTTTTGTCATCCTTGCAAATATCTAAAGTTCCCCTCTCTTTAAAAACTCCCGTATGTGACTGGCTATGTTGGAGACTTCAAGGGTAATTGCCTACATGCCACACACATCCTGGGAGGCTTTTCAACCAGCACAACATTTCCAGTGGACCATCACCTGACCAGTGGACCATCACCTGCATTGTTTTAGCGTACCTGTTCACACGGACCTCGTTGGGTGTTACTACATTCCCTCACTCTCCACCTCAAGCTGGTGTGTGGTGAGCGTTCTGGCGCATAATAACTGGCGTGCATCACCCAGGTGGTGGTAGTGAGGTTCCCTGGAAGCATTTTGAGTGTTGAGAAAAGCACTATATCAATGTGACGTGTTGTTGTTGTTGTTACAACTTGTGAATGAGCATGTTAAAATGCTGAAAGATTTATGCGTTTGTCGAAGTTGAATAAAGAGTCACCCTGCTGTGCATAAACAAGATATTCAGTGTCGGAGAGAACATGAAAGGAGCAGAATATAGCAGAAGATGCCGTTATTGACAGTCTAACAGAAATAAATGTGCTGGTTGAAGAGCCTTCCAAAAAGTCCATTCTTGGAGGAGACAGTTTAGCAGAATGTGTGCTGGCCTCATTAATACCAGCTCTACTGCATGTGTTATCTGCTCCTAAATAAGTGACAATGGGCATTGACACTACTCATCCACTATACAGTACACCCTGCCATGCAAAACAATTGTACAGCATTTACATCTAGCCAGTGTAGGGCACTTTTTATGACTGACATTATCATGACAACAGCTCCTCATTCAAATGTTGCCCCTAGTTGAATGATAAGGAGATGTTGATTTTTCATACATTATTTCAAATTTCTGATGTCGCAGTGAGCACCACTTAGCAACTTAGAGAAAGGAAAGAGAATAAAGTTTATATGAGCAGATTTCAATAAATGTTGGAAGGATTCTTTATAATTCAAGTTTACTTAATTTCTTTATCTTATGCGTTATGGTTTGTATAATACTGTTTTATTTCCATTAGGCTGTTGATTCATTTGACATTATGGTTTATTATTGATATTCTCCTTAATATAGTCTTACCATGTCATTGTTTTTTATATTATTGATTAAATGGACATTATTGTTTATTATTGCTTTTCCCCTCATTTTCATTGCTTATTTTATTAGGCTATTGATTGAATTGACATTGTTGTTTATTATTGCTATTCTCTTTATTATATTTTGACCAACATTCTAATCTGTTCCCTGTTATATTTTAAATATTATGTTGTTTTTGTATTTGTGTGTCGCTTTGTACAAAGGCGTCTGCAAAATCCCATAACCATATCCAACCATAACCATAACGTAAGATAAAAATGAAGCCTATTTATTATGACCGCCGCGCAGTGAAGATGCGGTCATATAGAGTTTTTTTCTTCCTGATTTTGTGTCAACGATTCCAGGGACACTGAAAGACCGGGGTGCATGAAACATGTAGCCGCACAAGGATGACACAGAACCATTGTTTTGTGTTTTGATCTGTCAACAGAATCTCTGTGTGGTTGAACAGGTTGAACGTGGTTGAACACGCACATGAACAGAATCTCCGCATGTTCGTTCAGACACAAGCTCATTTACATAATGTCCGTCGGATATAGGCTACTTGGTGGGGAGCAGTAGAACAGCCGGCTAAGTTCGGACTTCCAAATGGCCGTTAATGTTCAGATACGGCCCAACCGTTTAACATCCGCAGAACCTCCGGTCTTACATGCAGGTCTGAAAGTGGCTAGTGTTTTTAAGAAGCAGTACCCCCGTAAAGCAGTGGGGCGGACTCTGTATCTCCATCCACCCTGAAGCACTGTGCTGATACAAGGATACAAGGATACAAGGAAGTTTATTGTCACATGCATATAGTTACTGGATGTAAGAAATGCAGTGAAATTATGTCTGGTGTCAGCCTATTTGTGCATTTGGGGGGGGGGGGTAAAAAGTGCAGTAGAAAAGGGGTTTAGTAGATTAAGTGGCAAGGGCTGCATAAGAAAGGTGGGGGAGGATTGGGGTGGGGGGCACCAACAAGGAGCACCCAAGAGCAACTGATCAGCTGTCTCCTGTGTTTACCGACATATTCAACACCTCGTTGGAGACATGCCACCTTGTTGGAGACTACAGAGCTTTGGCCTTGACCTCTGTGGTCATGATGTCATTCGAGCGCCTCCTGCTGTCCCACCATCATCCCGGCTAGGTTGCAGGACAGTCTCTCCCAGCTGAATGGCCTGATCCCACCTGCAGGTGGATCATTAACTTCCTGTCTGACAGGAATGGATGGGCAGGCATGGCTCAGATCATTGAACAATCAGCACTGGAGCCCCGCAAGGCTGTGTTCTTTCTCCCCTGCTCCACTGCACCTCCAGTCTCAAGTCTGTTAAGCTCCTAAAGTTTGCGGATGACACCACCCTCATTGGACTCATCTCTGGAGGAGATGAGTCTTCCTACAGGAGAGAGATTGACAGTCTGTTAACCTGGTGCAGTGACAACCATCTAGAGCTGAATTCTGCCAAAACTGTGGAGATAGTTGTGGACTTCAGGAGGAATCCAGCCTCACTAGCCCCCATCATACTCCATGACTCCCCAGTGAACACTGTGGAGTCCTTACGCTTCCTGGGAACCATCATCTCACATGATCTGAAATGGGAGCATAATATCAGCTCCCTCATCAAAAAAGCGCATCAGAGAATGTACTTCTTGCGGCAGTTGAGGAAATTAAACCTGCCAAAGTCGATGATGGTGCACTTCTACTCTACCATCATAGAATCCATCCTCACTTCCTCCATCTCCATCTAGTATGCTGCTGCCACTGCCAAGGACAGGGGAAGACTTCAGCGCATCATTTGCTCTGCTGAGAGAGTGATTGGCTACAGCCTGCCTTCTCTCCAAAGTCTGTACACCTCCAGGACCCTGAGGCGGGCAGGAAAGATTGCTGCAGACCCCTACCACCCCGGTCTTTTTGAAAAACTCCCCTCTGGCAGGAGGCTGCAGTCCATCATGACCAGGGCCTCACGCCACAAAAACAGTTTCTTCCCCTCTGCAATTGGTCTCTTCAACAAAACATAGCCCCCCTTTCTGCATAGTGTTTTTGTCCCTGCATCTGCACTTTGTCATATTTGTTTATGTATAGGCCTATATTATATTATATTATATTATATTATATTATATTATATTATATTATATATTAGCCTGACAAGCCAGACCCACATCAAGATGTAGGGTCTGGGAACTTACCGTTGGCACTGCTCAATTCAAGGGGCGGGATAAACGGTTGTCTTTCAAATTTCCTCTGCACGCAATAGGATAGCGCTACAACTCATGAGTCCCATGCATTTCCCCACCAGTGGAGCTAGTTGGCTAGTTGATCAAACTTTTGCCAATTTAAAAAAAGCTTAACTCGAGTCACGATTCAAAGACCACTGTTCACCAGCAGCAGCATCCATCTTTTTTTTCAAGTAGTAGGAAATTCACACGGAGCCGTCGCCGACTCTATACACGATGTGATTGGCATGATAGAAGTTTCATTTTTCCAGCTTCCAAGCCAGCGGAGAGTTGCTAGACTACCCGGGCTGCAAATTACATTTGCTGCTGCTAGGGTGCATCTAGATTTCTAGGCTAATTATATATTGTATTTAAATACATCTTATGTGTCTTGCACCATTTCACCAAATTCCTTGTATTTTTTTTTTTTCGTGTGGAAAAGAAAAAAAAAACTTTCTGATTCTGATTATTTTTGCGGAGAGAATGTGCAGGACTGAGCGGCGGTCGGCTGTCATATTTTGTACCGCTTTGCGGTACATCTAGTTTATTCTTTTAAATGATTCACTATTTACCTGTATTTAGCTAGTAATGTATGTGCAGTTATTTATTTATCTCCCCCCTCTTGAATCCTACCAGGGCCCTAGGGTGCAGTGTTCAATGTTACTGAGCTGCTGTGGCTGGACAGTGTGTATTCACATTCATGTATATTCTGGAGGGATGTTATGCTGTATGTTGTATACTCTGTCCGGGCCTGGGGACAGTTGCAACATTGTTTGGGGATGGTTGCAACATGTTAAAAATACAGTGCAGCAAAATTATTATTTTTGTATGTAAATACAAGTTATGTAAGTTATAATAATATTACAGTGTTATTTATTCACCAGCTTTGATTAGATGACAATTATAGATTTGTCTAGATGAGTAGGCCTTATGTGCAGATGTCAAATATTGAAATTGATATAAAATACAGTAGGACTTTAGTGACATAGGAAGAATGGACCAATTTGGGAGGCAATTCACTTTTATTTAGACTATTGTCATGTAAAACATGTTTTTAAAAATATATAAATTATATTTATATAATATTTTATATTATCATATGTATGCATTGTACGGGACAGTTGTTGCAACTGTCCCCTTTCCTGTCAGCCATGATAAAACCTGATGTGCTAGCTAAACAAGGGGACCTTGACACATGCTAACCATAGTAGCTTAAAGTTAACATATCACTCATTTAAATCATATAAGTTTGAGCTGAATCACAAAAACAGTGACAGCAGTTTAACAGAAACAAAGCTCAAGAAAATAAATACTTTCATACCTAAAAAACAGTTTTTTTTTACAATAAATCCTGGAGCAGTTCAGGAATCTCCTTGCTTTTTCTCTGCTAGGGGGGGCATCCAACTGAGCATATGCAGTGTGAGTGTCATCACTCTACCTGGTTTCTGATTGGAGAAAATTGACATGTTGCAACCATCCCCTGTTGCAACTGTCCCCGGTCTCCCCTATACCAGAAGTGAAATTGAACTTAAATTGGTGCAGTAAACCCAACCGATTTAACCTTATCAAATTGTTTCAGGAGTGCAGAAATCACATATTTCTAGTAAATGAAGGTTTTAAATGCAGTTGTTCCAAAGACATACGTCCATGGTATATGTTTAACCCTGTCACCATCAGTGCTGCCACTGTGGACTGCATAAGCGATAAGCGATTGTGATTAGATCCTGTGTTTATGGTGTTTCGGAAGTTCGTGATTTTGGTAATTTGTTTTTAGTGTTTTGGTGTCAATGGGATCCTTTCACAAGGTGACATTATGAAAATGTTTCACAGGCTATTTCCTATGTTCAACCATTTTGCCAATGTCATGGTCTACAATGAAACGTTTGAGTTTACATTGAATTTTTTTTTTCAAACGTTTCATTATACTATCAATTATAAACGTATAATTGTAAACATAGCCTACTAGACCTAGCACTGTACGGAGCCCCAAAAGGGACATGGTGGGAATACATTTTTAGAGCTCTCGCAATAGTTTTGTATTCCCCCTTGCAATAGATTACGTTTTGCGTTTTGCAAAGTAAAAAATATTGCAAGGGAAAGTTACTATTGCGAGAAAACGGCAAAGTATTGAGAGGGAAGGGGTACGGAGCCCCTAAGGAGACATGAGCAAAAAAAAAAAAAATCTAAAGTATTTTTATGTGCTCACACAAAACTTGCATGTGCTCATACAAAATCTTCATGTGCTCACACAAATCGTTCATGTGCTCACGCAAAACTTTCATGTGCTCACAGTGCCACAGTCAGCAACGAGCTCCGGTTCATTAGAAAGGGCGGCTGTTAGGTGTAGTTCTCCTAGAATTAAACGAACATTCTCTTTCCTTATGTTTAATAGGCTACATTCATTCTCCTTGCATTTTGTGTACATCCACCTATATCCTTGAAGTTGCCAGATTTGTGTAGTTCTGTTCATAAATGAATTTAATATGGTCTGATCCAAATCAGTGTATCCCATGCGCCAGAACAGATGACAAGACTTCAATGTCCTCATATAAAGACCTAGATTATAGTATAGGGTGTGTGTGTGTGTATATATATATATATATATATATATATATATGCGCTAATGTCCCCTTAGGGACTCCGTAATGGGGAAACTAAATGAACACTAAAAAAAAATCCCACCTCTAAAAAGATAATAGGCTCATGAGCCTTCAGGGGCCCAATAGCGGGCTCCTCAGTATACGGACAAAGGTGCCTAGCCCATGTTGGGTTTAGCTAATGTCATGAAATGAAACTTAAATATAATTTAGACCGATTGTTAACTATTATCAACGACAATAACAACACCTGCACAGCCTCCACGTCAGTTTGGGACGTGGGGCACCGGCAATGCGATGATGGTGCGTCTTCATGTAGGCCTACGCCACCTCATGTTGGAACAAAATCTGGGAAAGATTTTGCAGAATTTTTCCAGTAGTAGACTTGTCGTCACTCTGTAGTAGGCTAGGCTACATGTGAACTTTGATGTTCAGCGATGTCAATGTGAACTTGAAAATTTGCCGGTTTTTGTTGCTTGTTCAAGCGCCTCACGACAAAGGCTACTTTTGAGTAAATATGTCGTTTAATTCGGATTAGCCTATGTGCGTAGGCTACGTTTAACCTTTGCATCCGTGTATTTTCTTACATTCGATCGGACTGTAAAGCACATTCGCTTGCAAATCAGAAGAACGATAGCATCACTGAGAACGTTCCCATTGTTCAGACCTCATGAACGCACCACTTTCACAGCTGGGCGCGCTCAACCTTCAGGCCGATGGCAGTTCTAGCTGCTGGATTTAAAAAATATATGATGCAGATGTGATATGTTATTTGTAGCCTATATCAGTCCAGGCCGTGTGACCAAACAGGCCTGGCCGCGAAAACGCATTTATATGTTGAAAATATCCATGCACCTACCAGTAGGCTAGAAGATTATATAAAATGTTAAGCTATTGCCTTTTTCATGCGCCTCAGACTTGGCAGATTGACTCACACATCTGCGATTGTATCATTCCCAATGCTATTCTGCCGACTTGTGGTACTTACGTGTAAAAACAAGGACACGTTATTTGTCATCCCAGCAGCAGTATCCAAGATTATCTCTGCCATGCGTACAATGTATCCATATGCAGCCTACTCTGTACACCCCGCTCAATGACAATAATTAGCTTTAACACACCTGAATACATATTGATTTTACACACTAATCATATTTCATTAGAGCAAGAATAGATTTGAGGACATGTATAGGAGGGGTAGGCCACTGACAACTAAAGGTGTCAACAGGTTTTTTAAGGAGACATGCTACCCATCATTTTATCTTAACACTTACCACCATGTTCATATGCTGCTTCTTATTAGCACAAGCATGAACTAACTTCTTATCCAGCTTCTTATAAATTAAATGAAAGTATAAACTCATGGTGCATTCCACAAAATCTCCAGTCAATCTGAAAGTTTGCCCTAAAGGCCCACCCATCACCACATTTATTTGCAGACATTAAATGACGCTTATAATCAGTCATCCAGTGGCACCATCTGTTCTTCAGTTCTTTAGCTGTTTACAGTAGGTTGTGAAAGTGTGGCCTACAGCTCAATTGTTGATAAAAATGTGTAGGCTACATGTCACTGCACCAGTTGCAATTGGTCCTGAAATGTAGATGACATGGCAGTCAACAGAAAGAGTCATAAATGAGTCACCAAAGCAAGAGTATGTTTTTGTTTTTGCTTTTTTGTGGAAATGTTACATTTATATTACAGGTATTTAAATGCCCCAAGGGAGGAAAACAGTCTGAGACAGCAAAAATAAACTAGCACAAACAGGACAGCAACATAATTTAGACAGAAACATACTGCATCTCAGTGATTTGCATCTGTAGAAATGGTATCCTGATGATGCCCTAGATGGACCGAAAATCTATGTTAGGTGACATCCAATAAATACTGCAAATGTTGTTAATGTAACTTATAAAATAAACCATAAAATGTATTCTTAAATGGAATTTTTTTAAGTCTTGTGTACAAAAAAGTTTTTGTCTTTTTTTCTTTTTAATATAAATACAACCAGTCTCTACTGACATAGCAGGTACCATTTCATATGAACAGGTCTTGCCTTCTACCCTGCAAACTCAATGCTTTCTTCCACTTTATGCACATAGCATGACCCACAACAATGAGGTCAGGTTTATTTCCTTGCTAAAGATCGTGCCTTGTAGATCACTTGTAGAATTTTTTCAAAAATAACCAGCCAATAAAAACTCCAACTGAAACCTCTTGACTTACAGTAACAACTCTTCATTTCTTGTCTACCAAAGAGTGCAAGACAAAAACAAGAGAAAACAACTGAAAAAATGTTACAAGTGATTTACAGGCACAAGCTTCAGCAATACCTAATAAATTTTACCAATCAATGTGAACTGGAAACAAAAACCACAGTAGCTGCCTTATTGTGTGGAACTCCGCTGGCTGCTTCACCTCCATGACTCCTCTGCAGTGCCACCTCACAAAGTAAAAACAAACAAACAAACAACAACAAAACAAAAAAAAGGTGTGAGCTGGGCTGGAATAAGGGGGCGATGGTGAGTGAGCTTGTCTTGGCGGAGAGCTCAACAGTCAAACCGCATGTCTAGGGCCTCATCAAATCCCTTGTCGTCGTGGGAACCCGCTGATAGAAAGGAGGGCACAGGCGAGCCAGCGGTCGAGGTCACGTTCAGGACACCACTGGCCGGGCTCGCACTTGGGTTCCGCACCTGTATGCTGGTGACGTTGATGCCCAGGGTTAGCCGTGTCTGCTCCAGAGCTTTCTCCGGAACGGCAAAGGCCTCCAGCTTTTTCTCACCATTGGCCATGTAGGAGTTCTGGCAGCCCCTGCATATACAGTCCAGGCAAGCCTTGCGATTAGAGTAGCAGGGGCAGCGTTGGCCGCGGCATGTAAGAACACTTGGGTTTTGAGTGGCCCTGCCGCACTTGCAGCCCTTCTTCTCCTGGGGCTTCTTGTAAACCACTTTTGTGGGGCTCCCTGGAATTGACGTGCTGCTGGAAGTCCGCTCTTTTGTTTTGTCCTTGGACTTTGGGGTGCCCTGTTTGGCCTTGGCGTATGCCTTTTGGGCCCATGATGGTCCTGGCTCTTTTTGACATTTTTGTTGTTGGACACTACCAACGTCTTGCCCACTTTTGACAGCCCCCCACCATTGGGAACAGACGCCATGTGAGGCATCACTGGTGGCACCTTGGATTCGCATTTGATAACGACAGGGGCAGAGGCTCCCAGAGGGATGATGCTGGAGATGGGTAAGGGCTGGATCTTTTCACTGTCACTTTCCGAGCGCGAGCGCTTGCGACTGGAGCGAGGCACTCGGGGTGTGACAGCAGAGCAGGACATGCCTGAGGAGGGGTGCGAATGTTGGTGTTGGGAGTTTGGGTGCTGGGGTGCCAGGACCTCTGAAGAGTTTAATGGGAGTGAAGGAAGGGGCCGTGGGGAGTCAGTTGATGTGGTGTTGGTGGAGCTGTTGGCTGAACAGACAAACGGCCCATTCAGGTTCCCCGAGGAGTCCTGACTGGGCTGCAGGATGGCGCCGCAGTCCTCCTGGGTGAGGGGTTCTGGCTCCAGAGTCCTGAGCACCTCTTCCACACTCAGGAGTAGCGTGCCCCCACTGTGCTTGATCTCCTCGCCAAAGCCACACATGTCCATGCTGCTGGGGCTCAGCTCATCCCCTGCAGCGGCCACCGCCTCCGATACATCCAGCTTTCCCTCAAACTTGTCCCGTTTCATGGGATCCCTCAATGTCCACGGTGAGCTGGACGCCACCTGCTGGTGATGGTAGACTGACACTGAGTTCGTCTACATTGGTGAGTCCATTGCAGCCCTGCAGGCCGTTGACCTCCAAAGGGCTGAGGGGCTGCTCGCTTCCCTCACTGGCCGGTGGGTGGGGAGGCTGCACCTCTTCTGGGTGCCTCTCAGAAGTGGAAGGTGCTGGGGAAAGGCGGCTCAGGTTCAGCAGGAGGGCCACGTCTGACTCCTCCGTGGGCGAGTCCTCAATCAGCGAGAGGCCATCATTAAGCATCGCTAGCAGGTCCGGAGACTCGCCAACTGCACTAGCGATGTGTGGGGCGAGAGGGGAACCGGCAATGTACTCGCATAGCTTCCTATAGCAGTCCACCAAGATGCACAGCTGCTTGTTCTCTGCAAATTGCTCATAGTCCTTACACCAGCTGCATGAGGGCTTCATCATCATCTTCTTGCCTTTGCATGCTTTACAAACATAGTGCTGGCATGATGAGTTGGTTGGAGCAATTGGATCTTGAAGCAAATTCCCTGAAACAGAAGCAAGTAGATCAAAATCTTGTTAGTCAATTTTGGAGCGGATCCGACATAAGGGGTGGCCGGAATGATTTAATTTATGTTTTGCTAATGTTATGAAACAAGCGAGTTAATTAGTTCTGTGTAGTTTTGTTGAGAAAAAAAATAATCAATTAAGGGAGGCACATGAAAAACCAAATGCATCATTGTAACTTGGACGCAAACTCCATATACAGCTTGTAATGAAGCCAATAATAACGACTAATAACTAAGAAATAGATGGTCACAATACAACCCACTACGCAACACTAGGTATTTTCTTACAGGGTTTCATGCAGAATGTCTCGAGCCAACAACAAACCCACGGAATGAGCTATGTCCACTTCCGCTACATTTGCACTTCAAATGTTCTACTCAAATAACATTACTGCAAAAAAGCACGCGACGTATCAGAGGTGACAAGATGACGACTATGCATAGAAATGTCAAACGATTGCGCACGTACGTCATCATTTTGATAATGTGAACGTCGATAGGGATGTTTACTGGCTGTTCATGTAATATAGTGGGTATAGCTATTTACTAACCGTTTTAAAAAAATAGACCATGAAACATATGCTGGTTAGCAGTGGGCCGAGAATGAACAAATGTGAAAACATTAAAGCTTACATTTGAAACAAGGGTATAATTAATTGCCACGGCATCCTAAGGAGAATCGGTGTTCATTTACTCGGCCTATGGGGGCGTGTCAAGTCAAACTAGCCGGGATGCTAGGGCTAACGTTAATCACATCGAAAAAATATAGACAAAAACAAATCGATACTCACCGCAAGCCAGGCAGGATAGAGACTGCCTGAAGAAAGGTAACAGCTTATAGAGTTCGGCCAAAGCCTGGGGGTCCCGTGGATCGCACTGCAGCACCGAACGACAAGCTGAAACGTAGAGAGTGGTCGCATTCACCGGGTTCATCTCAGCAGCCTCGCGCTAGATAGATCCAGTCCTGGGAGAAATAACGAACAGCACCAGCACCACGCAGCAGGTCCTCCAGCGAAGTGTCTTCTCAATGTCCACAAACAGTCGTGTTGCTGGTGCGTTGGACCTGACTCGCAAAACCGTCGAGTACAATGTCCACGGAATGAACAGGACATGCGAGTCTGCCAGTTAGCATGGATTGATAAAAAAATAAATATAGCAGATCTGGTTACCACAATGAAATGCTGATACGTCAATATTCCCTGTTATGTACAGGAAACACGATGTGATATAGCTAGCTCACAAACTAGCTCCGGAGCATAGCTATTGATAGACACGCACATATTAGTCTGCACTCGGAAGCACAGTGGAAATCCTCACAATAATGGCCAGTCCATTTTCATCGCTTTCCCCTCTTCCACGGCACGAAATGTGCCCAAAGAATCATCATCGAAAAACGTAATAGTCAACAAATTCCGATGAGTCAGAATTCTCAAAATAAAATATCAAGAAAAAAATGAAGTGTTGCTTCATTAAAATCGGCCAATCGTCTTGCATAAAATTCCATGAACAGCTCGCTGTCGAGGTCTAAATTCAACAACAATGCATTGGTGGCGCTCTTCAACTGGCGAGCTAGGGCTAGCTTCCAATTACCAGTGCTGAGCAGGTTGTACCAAATTCAAACCGAGCTCGAAGATAGTTTAGTTCTCATTTCCTTGCTTCGTTGTTGAGAGTTAGCTTCCAAAAGTCTTACGAGATATTGTCCAGCAAAGCAGCAAGGTAGTATTCAATACAGAAACATTCTGCTAATCAGTGATGATCCAAACGTAGGCACAATTTATGTGTTATTGCCCCCCGCTTTTCATGGCGCTGTCGATGCAAAAACAAAACAGGCCCCGCTTGGTACAAGTTCTCCCTTTGTACCCCAATGAAACGGGGTTAGCTTACAAACGTCCTAGCGAGCAAAACAAAAACTGACCATGCAAGGAAATGCACGAGGTACAGAGAAGGACATGCACAACGCAGCAAACAACCCTACAAACGAGCGATTAATAGGTTGCAGTCTGTACACCGGCCGCGAGTGTGGAGCTGCGGCTCCAGGATATCAGGAACAAAAATAGGCCGCTTTTCTTCTTTTGGATTTATCCAGTCGTTTCGCCTCTTTTTTCGATGCGTTTCGAACGTTAATGCCTTTTTAAGTGGGCATAGATTGTATCCATGAACAATTTTACGTCAATTCCGATCAAAAGGAATATTCAAGGCGATAATGAAATGTATTTGTATTTGAAAAGGCTGTTAGAGCTAGCTATGGAGGTTTCTCCCCTCCCTTTTCCTCCGCATTAGCACAAGGAGGGGGCGCTGGTGCTCAATTCTCGCGAGAGTTCAAGATAGATCTCGCGATAATACTCTTCACCACATTATATAAAAACCAAAACAGGCAGTCACAGCATCAGTTGAAGATGCAACACTTCCTTCCTGTTGAATATTGTCCCATGTGTCGTGGGCTGTTTTGAGGGAAAATAAAAAGGCTAAGATATAGCCTGCGTTCATAAGGATCATTTTCACGCATTCCATACTAGTCTATAAAACGGCATTGTTCTGATTTCTTACCCACTACTGTATTTTAAAATATACAATATATATATATAGTATTTGTTTCTTTTGCTTCACCAGAAACAAATGCATAAGAGCTTGTAGGCCTGTGCAATTGTTGCTTGTTTTGTTATATATATATATTTTTTTTTTTTATCATGTCAGCTCTTTTTATATTGAACACCCTGTCACACTCTTGTATAGCCTAATTATTTCTTTAACGAATGCTCCTACCACATGGATCTCAGAAAAATATAGCCTAACATGAATTGAAGTCATAGGCGGATGCCGCTTCCATTACTTGCTTAAAAAATTAAACAACAAAAACAACTGTGGCCTAGTGTTGCTATTTCCAGGCGAAGCCTGAACACCAATTTCACCAACAAGAACACCAACTTTCACTTTGAAATATAAATTCGGTCACTTGCCATAGCCTAATGAATGGATAGATTTGGCTACACATAACTGATATATCAAAGTTTTGAACAGGGTGGTAAGGCATATGGACTTTCTACATGTTCTGGCATGACATATCACTATGAACATACATTAATCAGCTGACTGTCACAAATGCATGCTCACGTACAAAAGCTAGAGCTGCTGCCACACAATTGATTTGGATTTAATGGAAATGTAAACTAATTAAAACGAATTAACTTATTGTAAAGACAAATATAGCCGCAAGCGGCAATGGTGGGCCCGAGCACCTGCGGGCCGCAACCCGTGACATGTCAGAATCCAACAAAGCACCGACGTGGTGAGTTTCTGAAATGTACATATTTGATGCGTGTGCTATTTGTTTTTGTATTTTATTTTCTGCCACATTTACTCGCTTGGCCAGGTGGGGGCTTAATGCAAGGCAGGCCCATTGGGTATCATCATAATCATAATATATATTAACCTGAGAAATTTCAGACCATTCATTTTAAGCAAAGAAACATTTCTGACACACTTTTGGTTGGCCAGATGGTGGCGCTATGTTATGTTAGGCATGTGAAATTACAATAATGATGTCCAAAATGTTTGAATATCATCACAATAATGATTTCCTGTCCAAAATGGGTTTGGATATCATCATTCATATCAATCAGACCATTTATTCAAAGCATAGAGCATTTTGGCACATTTCCTGGGTGGCTATGCTAGGCCTGTGAATTACGCATGTGAATATCATCACAATAATGATATCCAATATTTTATAAAGTTTCAGATCAATCACTTAAGGCATTTTCCATTTCTGGCACATTTCCTGCTTGGCCAGGTGGTGGCGCTATGCCAGGCAGGCCCATTGGGTGTCTGGATATCATCATAATCATGATATCTATTAACCTGAGAAGTTTCAGACCATTCATTCAATGCACTGTGATTTATGACACATTTCCTGTTTATGTGGTGAGATATTAAAATCATATCAAATATATTACAACATTCAAAAATACCTTCACAATTTAACATCAGCGACATCTTGGCATAATGTTTGCAAAATTTCAAATGAATCTGACAAACCATCTAGGAGTATGTTCAAATTGATCATATGACATCAGTATAATTGTCATTCTTTCTGTTGCCAGTTGGTGGCGCTATGCTAAACATGCATTATGGGCATGTGAATATTATCATTAACATGGTCTTCCATGACCTGTGAAATGTAAAACATTTCAAGCCATGCATGGTGAATTATGACACATTTATTGTTTATGTGGAAGGGTATTAAAATTAATAATTTCGCCATTTCGTCAAATTACAACATATCAAAAAAAAAGCTCCACAATTTATCATCAGGAACATCTCGGCGTCATGTATACCAACTTTGACATTAATCGGATCAACCGTCTAGGAGGAGTACGTTAAAATTGATCATGTCCACAACGCACAAAATCTCAATTACCTCACTTCCTGTGGGCGTGGCTAATGGCATGTTAATACAAAAGTTGTTTGTTTTTGGGAGTTACATACACCCACAAAATTTGGTGTGTGTATCTAAAACCATATGCCAACCACAAGTCACAGTGACATAAGGGGGCGCTATGGAGTTCCTGGGAAACGCCCGGTGCCAAGCTTTTATTTCGTCTATTCACTGTATCACTTGATGTGTGTGCCAAATTTCATGCGTTTTCACCCATGGGAAGCACCTCTTTTGGCATCATGATTCATCACATATTTCATCACATATAAGTCTGCACAAAATCCCAAATACTTCACTTCCTGTTGGGCGTGGCTAATGCATTGTACATACGAAAGTCGTTTATCTTGGGGAGATACAGACACCTACCAAATTTGGTGTGTGTAGCTGAAAGTATATGCCCACCACGGGATCAGTCATCTAAGGGGGCTAAGGGGAAGCGAGTCTCTGGGCCATAAATTCGGGCCAAGCTTTTTACCTAGCTCTTTGTGGACCATAAATTTTAAGACCGATTATGGGCCAAGGTTTTCAGTCACCTAGCTGCTTTGTGTGACACCTGATAACTGTGTGCCAAATTTCAAGAGTTTTCGACCATGTTAACCACCTCAAAAACAGGAAAAAAAAAATGGAATAAAAAATACTGAATGAATGAATAATAATAATCCTGAAAAAAATGAATAATAATAATCCTTACAAAACAATAGGGCCTTATGCCATCCGGTGCTTGGGCCCCAATTAATCGTGCAGCTGGCAACCCTGTCCCAATGGTTAAGCTTGTCTCATCTACGAGTGTTGTGTTCACATCAGGTCGTCCTCCATGTGTGACAGACAATGAAGTTCTCCTAACAGGAGTGCGACATTTGCAATATTTAACTGAAGCTGACTTTTGAAAAAAAAAAAAAAAAAAAAAAAAAAAATATATATATATATATATAGATATCACAATTAATTTCCTCAAATCATGAAGCCCTACTAGAAGCTAGTAAATTTCTGGCAGTGGATGGGAGCAATGTCAAGGCTGTTCCCATAGGTTCCAGTCCACTCTTCACTCAACTTGATGTGTACTCGACGTAAACATCAATCCCTGCAGAGTTTGATTTCCTGCCCCATCCTCACAGGGCATTGAATTCGTTGTAAAATGTTAGTTCAGTCATTACCACACATATTTGATCTCAAATCTCCTACAGTTCTGGATGGTTGTAGCAGAACATGTCTGACCTTGTGTGTTTGTCAAGTTGCATATCCCTCCGATTTGTTTCGGGATTATTCTTTGGTACTTAGATACATAGTCCAACAAATCCACCTGCCACGTATCAGCACTCATCCTTAATTGGAAAATGTTGTGAATGGTGACTGTTAACACAGTTGTAATGATCTGGTTTAGAAGTGTGTTTAATAGATCATCTAAAACAACATAAACACCTGAGTTCTGTGGCATAGCAGAAACATACAAATATTTTTAAATAGCTTTATTCAAAATATTCTTACAAAGAAAAAAAAATGCTTTCAAAATGCATATTGTAAAACTGCAACAATGCCTGTTAAAACTGCTCATGTTAGATTGTGCAGAAACATGAGCATAAGGAGTTCTGGGCCCACAGTCTTGTGCCGAGGAGCGGTGCCTTAATCAGGCACCAAATGTCACCTACCGCCAAACTCCATTATCACAAAAATGCAATGCAACATGCTTCATGTTCCCCACACTCACAGATAAAAAAAAAAAAAAACAGGAGAAGACCAACCATCAGGTTAGCCAGAAGTCCTAAATCCTTTTTCTTACTTTCAGTCTAGTACTATAGGGGCAATATGTTGTTTTCCCCTGCTTTAGCAATGTGTCAATATTTAAGCTTCAATTTCGGCTCAATTTTAATGAAATGCAAAAAATACTGTCTGTTAAGGCATTAGGTTGAAAAATGAATCCGAATTCCAAATTCTTGCATATCTAAGCATTAACTACTGATGGTGTGAGAAAAACTGATCTGAACTGCTGTCACCCTGACATTCAGAAACGTGTGACTACTTTGAGTTCAGGGTCTTTTGTCCCCCAGCCCTTTCAGGACATAAAAGTTTAGAAAAAAAAGATATAGGTGATGTGTGTTATCTCTGTAGGAATTGGGGGTGAACATACATCCAGTGTGAGTCAAAGAAAGAAGGGTAACGCCACGTATATCCAGCACCAGACAGAGCTTTGATATGTCAAGAAAATGCATATGTATGCAATTAGGATTTGATAAAATCCAAATCCTTGATTGATGTACAGGCTGGATATTTATGGATTTACTGCGTTGTTACAAATGCAATTAGGCACATAATCGAAAGGAAAAAAAAAAGATTAATGGGAGTATTTTTGTGTTTTTATGTACAACATGTGAAATACACTGAGAAATACTATGAACAACAAAATACGAACAAAAAATAAAAAACAAAACAGAACTTTGTTGGGGCAGGTTGAGAGGACACAAAATGATATTGCATGTGGAGTTTGACTCATAGTGTTGGTGTAATCAGAAGTCAGTAAGCCAGTGATCTCAGACCATGTCTTGTCCGTTCTAACTGATGCATCCTCTTAAAGACACCAGATCCTGAAGTAGAAAATCTCTTCCCAGTCTCCGACTTTCTCTGCTTTCCTCAAAACATCTGCATACCAAAGCCCTGCATCAAAACAAATCACCAGCATCACTTCTATTCCTTTACAACAGCTAACAACACACACAAACAATAAATCCACTATTACTGTTACTTATAGGACGATATTTCCAAAACTTATCGGAAAAAAATATTTGCAGTCTCTCACAGACACTGAGATTTATTTCATGTGGTCTGTATCACAGAAACTAAACTATATTAAGCGCCGTTCACACAAAGAATGAAAACTATAACGATAAAAAATAAAATAAATCGCTTTTGTTAATATGAATGACGACGTTTACACAAACTATAACGATAACGACATGAAGAACGATATTGTTGGGGATCACTTATTAACACAAGGAGAGACTTTGCTTATCGTTGGTCAGTGTGGACGCTTTTATCGTTATTGTTATAGTTTTGGTTATAGTTATTGTTCCTGGTGGGAACGGCCCTTTACATAGGACAAATAGTTGTGATGAAATGATGCACTGGAAATTAGCTAATCTCAAGAGCTTCTTATTTCTATAATGCTAGTTAAACAGTCAATGTGACGACATGATTATCTTCTACTCTGTTGCATTTATCGTTATAACATAATTAGGGCTGTCAAGTGATTACATTTTTGTTAATCTAATTAATTACATACTCTGATTAATTAATCTAAATGAATCGCATTCATTCATTTTTGCTATGAACGTATTTTTAAAAATATTTAAATAAAAAATTTGGCAGATCAGTGTGTCAATGAAAAGCCAAAACAACATTATAGACTTTAAAGCAATCAGTTTCAGGTATTTTGAGGTGATCCTTTAGACTTGACAAACTCCTATGGTAATTCCTTACTGCAGAAATAGCACAAAACATGCTCTTGTCAACAGTTCCATCTGGCCGTTTTTCTAAACGTAGGCTAAATGTTCCATTCACTGGACCAAGCAGAGCTTTCTTGTCTGCCTCCTTCAGTCACTGTAGCCAGAACTGCACTTGGACAAAGGTCACTACAAAATGTGATTAATCAGCGTTAATTTTTTAAACGTGTTATTCTTTATGTAATTAATTAATCAAAATAAATGTGTTATTTTGACAGCTCTATACATAATCCTTTATCAATTCTGAAAAGGGTACATCTATACATCGGAGTACAAAAGGCAAAGCCAATTTCTTGTATGACCTTCTGCAAACACCGGTTTCAATTTCAACAGTATTTCAACAGTACTTGACTTACAGATTCGTCTTCTATGATGGCTGCGGAGTCAAAGAAATCTGGTCGGAGTTCAGCTCTCTCTCGCCGGTTCCTAGATGGTGGCTGAAAGAGGAAAATGGTCATATGATCTCTTTTCCTAGTCACGTGATCCACGTGTTGTACACTTAAAGGAAATGTTGACATAACAAGGAATACCAGCTTACCAGATCAATGACCATAGTGTCCTCAATGACCATGGAGTCATCCTCATTCATGTACTCTAGCTGACCGCGGGAGGACATCATGACGTCCTCGAAGATTGGCTCGGCATCGTCCTCCATGAGGCCTCGCCTGAAAGGAGAAAGCAGATTGCATTTTCAGCTGTGCAAGCGCAAACCAAACTGCACACAGAGCTGACGGGCCCTCCTAGGGATGCAGGGCTCACTGTTGTGCCGGAGCACACAAACGGTCACATCTGATAAGGCCAAGCTGCACCAACATTCGGCACAGTGCAGAAGATTCTACTGGAAATGACCGTTTCCTCTTACAAGTGGTCGCTGGGTCGTACTCACACTGAGGGTCTGACGCCTGCACCCCTCGCCTTCGCCATGTAATTCATGCCCCCTCTGTCCTTCCGGTTGGCTTCGTCCAACTTCTGCTGACCAAGCCACGACATCTGCATCTGTGGGCTGTAAAGGGAAAGTACCACTCCGTCAATGCAAGCAACACACAACCACACATCAAACAGCTGAACTTATTCAGATAGACTGCTGCTTTGAATCAAAGGAGATATTTGCATTTGTCTGTATGCAAGTCTATGGAGTAGGTCTTCATTGAAATGGCTTGCTAATGATCATCTGAAATGAACTTGTGAATCTGAAATGATACGTAACTGAATTATCTTTCAAACTACATATGAACCTGTTATTGAAAGGCATGTCCATCCGAATCAAATATTAAAGTAGAAAGTCATCTTAGTGTAATGATCTAAATATTTAATCAATAAGTATCAACCAGCCTTCAGTAGATAAGAGGGCTGTGGCCCCACACACAATGGGAAAACAGACAGCTTTAATGGCTTGATGCCCCCAGTTGCATTCCAACATGTGTGTGTCATCATCTATGAAGTACCTTATACACTAGTGACTTTTCTGCCAAAAATGTACAGTGGCTATTCATACCACTGTAATAGAAAAGAGCTATAATTTTTCTTCTCACAGTAAAGGGTAACCTGCTGAGGGCTGTGTAAGAGTGAGACCGTACTTGTGCAGGTAGTCCGGCTCTGAGCCAGCCTCGGACGAGTCCTGCTCGGGTATGTGCTCGGCCGCCTGCCGTGGGTTCTCCCTCAGCACGGTGGAGGTGAGCTGTGGCGTCTGTAGTGCCCCTGGTGTCTGCAGCGTGTCGTTGCGCATCATCCACGAGCCGTCAACACTGTCCTCTGGGGTAAGGAGACAAGGTGGGGGGTGGTGGAGAATACTGAGTGAAGGCATGCTCATAACAACAGTTTAGGATGAATAGCTAACTCTGTTAGGGCCTGAATCCACCAAACGCGCTTTTTGCGCCAACGGCAGCTATTTTAAATACAAATCCTATGTTCAGCGTTCACAGCGCGGAAAAATCCCTCGGCGCTGAACGTTTTTTTCCGTGGTGCTCTGAGCGCTTTTAGAACAGCGCTGGGCTCATCAATGTCACTTCTCTCTTGCTAGCCAATTTAAATCAAGGAAGGGGTGGGACCTACACTGTCAACAATGTTGGTAGTGGCAGAGGAAAACTCAATCAGCCGAGGCCTAATGTCTAATTGTGACTAATATTAAACCACTGCTGCAAACTGAACGCAAATTATAAAGCCTAGAGGGATTACCTATTCTATTGTAATGCCAAATGAACTCCTTTTGTCGGTCGAAGTCATATTTAGCGAGCTGGAGTCCTGAACGATTGCTGCCATTTCAGTTATCTAGTTAGTTAGCATTAGACAACGTTCCAAAAAGTGCTGGCAGAAGATTTTGGTAACATAGCAACAAAAAAAACACTTGACCGAAGCGCTCTGAAAATGAGATCGAGGGCGCCGTCGCCACAAAAAATGCGATTGGTGGACACAAGGCCTTTACTATAAACATTGACTGACTTGTACACAGGAAAAACATGTATACAAAACATACAATGTTAATTACATGAGTGAAAACTGTATGAAGTGAGACCATACAATAATGAAAATAACCGTTATTGAGTACTGAAGAGACACTCTAAGAGTTGTCCTCTTTGTTAGCTTTCAGATTTAGGCGGGGATCACACTGACCAGCGGCAAGTGGCAGGTTTCCTATTGTTCTCTATGGTTCGGCAGCGGAACGGTGGCAGCGCTAGCGTTGAACAAGCTGAGCGTTGAACTTGGTTCAACTTTAAAAGCACAACGCAAGCGTATTCAATTGTCAGTTTAGGCAAACCGTTTGTGTTACTTAGGAACGAGATAGAACTTAGTATGATCTGAGCGTTGTGTTACGCTTGTCACTGCCGCTTGCCAATGTGATCCCCATCCCTACCTAAGAGAGAAGGAACTAGGTGAAGCACCCAAGGCTTGGGCTGATCAGATCTTTCCTCACCATCGATGCGTTTTTTCTGGAGGGGAGCCCGGCCTTTTTTGCTGCGTATGGAGCTGGCCTTGCTGCTGCTGTTGGCACTGGTGACTGACATTCGGTCGTCGTCGCCGCCCGTCAGCAGAGAGTTGCGATAAGCGATGAGCGGCAGCCACACGTCCTCACGCCGCTCCATCATGTGCTCCGTCAGGAACTTCTCCAGGTAGGAGTGTCTAAAGACATAAACACCCACACCCACACAGACACAGACACAGACAGACACACACACACACATGACTATCTTTCAAAACACAAGTGAATAATAATTTTGTTAATTTTTGCCTTCATTATTTCTGGGGCCTGAATTGAGTATTGAGCACTTACACAGTCTTCTTGTCCTGCCGCAGCAGCTTGGAGGAGAACTCACACAGTACCTCCAGGAAGGCCAGATTAAGGGGAGGATACTCAGGCCCTTTTGGGTTCTGGTACTTGAAGGCAAACTCAATGCCATCTCTACAAAAATAAAAAGTACCAGTGAAAATCAGTGAAGACGTCCATTATGTGAAATATGGATGAGGCACTAGGTTCCGGCTTAACCACAGTGGTAGGACTGAGAGGGACTTACTTGTGCAGTGTGGCCACAGCCTCTCTGGTTTTGATCTGGTCCAGACCAAAGGTGAGGGCAAACCTACGGGCAAGCTCCTTAATACCACTCACATGGGAGGAGGTGCGGTCCAGATTGGGACCTTGATCTTGTACCAGCTCATTAAAGAGCTGAGAAACAGAAAACATTTGAGAAAAGTGAGACAGGGGACAAAAATGTGCAGATTTAGGAGGTGAGAAGGCCAGCTAAGATAAATATAGATTGAGGCAAGTGAGTCTGCCGTGTCAATAACACAACAGAAACACAAGCAAGATGGTCTGCCACCCACCTGCTGCAAACTGAGGATGAGTGTCTTGGCACACAGGATCTTGTCCATCTGCCTGGCCTTGCTCAACGTCTCCTTGATGATGTCTCCATAGTCATTGTAATACTGTAGGGAGAATAATACATTTCCAGATCCATGTTATCAAAATCACAATTCAGTCAATCAACCAATTCAGTTTGCCCTCACTCGCTACTCTACCTTCATATAGTGCTTGAAGATGTCAGCTGCAGTGCACATATCTACAATGTCATAGATGATGAGCTTGCTGAAGGCAGCCAGCAGGTTCCTCCTCTTGTGCAGAGCCTCATCTTGTTGGCCTCGTCCTCTTCGTCACCCTCTGGAGGTCACAATTGAAATTATCAATCATAAACAGAGTGATTATCAAAACCAGAGGGTGAGATGTTTGATTTGTACGGCAGAAAATTCAAAACCACAGTTTTTGGCATTTGCAGCACAGAAAGAGAAACTGTCCTTAAAGCTAATATTTAAGAAAGAAACTTTTCTTTGTAAATACTTTTTCCATAATAAAGCCAGTCTGGAGGATGAAAGCCACATGGCCCTTGAAGGCATATGATGGTTAGCTTCACGGTAAAATGGGATCATCAGTGCTGAATTTGGAGTGACAGCCAGAGTTTAGGCAGCCCTGGTGACTGTTGAGGCCTTACCCATGCTCTGGTTCTCATCATCCTGGTCGATGAAGACGTGGTCGAGGATGAAGGTGAGCAGCTCGTTCTGCAGGTTGGTGTCAGGGTTGAAGACCAGCGGCAGCAGTGAATCACGACCGCCTGACGTCAGCTGGTGGCTGAAGATCATCAGCAGGTCACACAGCAGCATGAAGGCCTGTGCATGAGTGAGAGAGAGAGAATGAATCAACAAAGCCAGACCCCCTGAACAACACCGTAGGCTCCATTTTCTGATAACCACTAAGTAGAAGGGGGACTTTAAAACAAGTGTCTCTGACTATCATTTAAGCACAAAAGTGGAAACAAAAGTGGGTTGGCTGTCAGCCCTGTAACTACAGCAAAGAGTTGATGTCTCCATGCTACAGCTCCCTCTAGCCTTGCAGCACAGGACGTCTCACCTGCTCTTTGACCGGCGTGTTCACATTAGACATGCACTGCTGGCATATGGCCAGAAAAGACTTCACCACTCGCCGCAGGGCGATCAGGTCATCCTATGGATGAGCAGAGAAGGTAGATAGAGGGACAGGAAATGAGGGAAAACACAAACATCACAAAGCTCACTGTTAGCTAGTGTCAACTATGGAGGTCTGTAGCATGCACACAATCACAACAATGTGATTAACTTTAAAAATTAACCATTGGCTATCCTGTTATTCATAGTTTGTGCAATGAAATAAAAGACTTTTAGACGAAACCTTACAAAGCGTCTCTGGTTTTCTAAAAATGTGTCATTACTCATTAGTGCATTAGCAAGGCACGGAGATGTACTGGAGGGTACCTTAGAAGGCACGCCTTCTGTGACCTTCACCAGCTGCCACAGAATGGAGTAATGAGAACATTGAAGAGCCTGGGTGGCAATCTGGGCACAAGACACAGGGCGCACATGTTAGAAAAACACCATCATATTATCTAGCCAGTCAAACCATGATCATTACCACGTCCTCCTTACCTGTTCTGGCATGGAGCCCTGTTCTATGCCCATCCTCAGCAGTCTGTAACAGTTCCCAAACAGGTCCCATCGGGTCAGGTCGTGGGCACTAGAGAAAAACAGTAAAATTCCTATTAGACAATTTTCTGAATTCATACTACTGTAAATATGTCCACATTTACAATCATTAAACAAACACCTCATGTGCACTTTTAAGAGGTTTCAGTAATCATACTTATGGAATGCGGTGAGCCTCTTCAGACTGGAAAGGACGTTGTAGACGTCATCATCATCTGCCTCATCTCCCTATAGTATGAAACAGATACAGACATCAATCAATGACAATGACCAAAAAAAAAAAAAAAAAAAAAAAAAAGACATGAAGGAAAAGAGTTTCTGCCCATGTGGGTCTCATCAGTTTCTCCCACTCAGAGAGGTCCTCCACCCACCTCCTGGAGCAGGTCCTCCACGGAGTGATTGAAGCGGTCGACAAGCTCGTCGATGAGCTGGCTGCGAGCGATGTCCACGCGGTTCATGATGGTGTGCTCCTCGCTGCACAGGATGCTGTACGTGCGACTGCAGGCCTCCAGCACCTCCGGCTCCGTGTGCTTCTCCACCACAATGCGCATCTGCTTCAGCAGCCCGTCCAGGTGCTGCCGGGAGAGAGGGACACAGAGAGGAGGAGTGAATGGAAAAAAGAAAGAGCAGGATTTATCATTGTGGAAAAAAGGGAGAGAGAAGAGCAAATGAGACAAGAGAGAAGACACGAGCAGGCAATAAAACGCAATAAAGTCCTATACACGTGTTTGCCAGATTCCAAAATCACATAAGAGATTCAACTGATTTACATGGCAAATCTTCAAGCCTTCCCTCCAGAATTTGATGGCAAATTAATCCAGGTAGATTAGGATGAAGTAACAACAAAAAGAACAGTGTAATGTCCTGCCAGTTCACCCTCACAGAGGTACCGGTATTTCATTTTCCGTCAGCCAAAAAATATGGTCATCATTTCAGATCCAAAACCTGATTTATCTGATTGGTAGAGACTCTACATGTGTGGATGCGTAAAAACACTTTTCTCTGAGCACCCAAGGAGGTTCCACATACCTTCTCCATTCTGCCAGCACTGTACACATCCAAGTCGAAGAACGTTGGAATCTGCAGGAGGTTGGCCACTTTCTCAGAATCTGTTTGGTACTAAGGAGATGAAGAAAAGAGACTTAGAATGTTGATTTGTAACACTGTAATTGTAATAGCTTTTGTTGGACCTCTACGGTTCGCTCTATAGCCAAATATGGGTATCCTGGTGCAATTAGCAAACAACCTTTTGCAAAAGAGGGGAGGGCTAAATAGGTTTGTACAGATGACCAAACTTATATAACGGTCAGTATCAACATCATTACAGTAAGAATTGGAAAACAAGTTAACCAACACGTACATCATTGATACTCATTACAGTTCACTCAAATAAGGCAGGCTATTATGCCAGGCCAGCAGTTTGGTGTTGCAACATCTTCACTGTTAACGCGCCAAATTTAATGCGTAAACATGGGTGGGAGCCATTGCAAGATTTATATAGTCTTACATTTCAAAACTAATCCAAACTTCTCATGAAAATGGGGTTGAGAGAATTGAAAAATCACTGCCTAAAAGTAAGACATGGAAGTTAAAGCTGGATGTTGCAGTTGTTTGACACACTTCTAGTGTACAATTTTAGGAAGTGGTCTCCAGATTTTAAACTCCCGTGATGGAGTGTAGAAGTAATGCCAAGCCCCATGATTAGGTGTTGGTATTTCCCTTTATTGAGAAAATATTTCAAAGTTTTCCACAAATGTTCCCCCTGACCAAAATCACTTTTTCCTATGAGACCTGCGGGAGTGAAGGATGTTGATGTTGTACTATTCCCCGATTATAAACAGCTATTCAAAAACGCCAAATTACACAAATAAACAGAAAGGCTCAAGATTTACATTTCTAGTGTGACTGCAGTCAATGTTAAATATGTTGTTGTGAAACTTTACCTTGGAAGCAGCATGGGTAGCGCCATGATGAAGTGTTCAGTTAGCTTATTCTTATCATCTATCTGAGTCTTCCTTTCTTTGGTGGTGAGGACCTGAGGGGTGAATTCAAAAGCACTTGAGTGGTATGATACTCAGACTGGAGTATGGTGGGTTTCTGATCTAAAATTCAATGATATTCAATTTCAAATTTCATGATTACTGAGAAGATTCGCTTGTACTGTTACTTGAATGTGTACATCCCAAGAGTCCAGTACATTTCTACATGATCACCTCTGTGTGTTCTGTTGTGTTGACAGTGACAAGAGATGACCGAGAGGAAGAAAAAGAGCTTACCCTCTTCCCTGTTCCTCTGCCTACTGGTGGGTGAGCCTCTGCTGCTTGCCGTATGGTGCACACCATCAGCTCTATGAGGGCCCCCTCATGCCTGTCTCCCAACACTAACAACAGCAACAACAACAGTCTACTGTTACTTTTCAGCACCAATACATCCATACAACATAATATGGCATGATACAACAATTAGATCTGACCATATAAGCTTATTAGCTGAAAAGAAAGAAACCCTTTTTTAATTTCTCATAAAGTGCAAGGGACGTGTGATATGGACGTGTGACGCACCCTCCTCCCCCTGCACAGGGTCCTCCAGCAGTAGCTCGGTCATGCACTCCCAGTCCTTCAGCAGGTCCTGGGAGCTCTCCCACAGGCTGTCCACCAGGTATGCCGCATGCTCGTGCAACTAGGAGAGGAACACCACATGTTAGTTAGTATGATCCATTCAGATCTTAAAGATCCATAAACCAAAATCAGAGATTAGCACGAGGTGCATATTTTGTGTACTTCACACAGATGTTTTCACAAAATAGCTTATTTATCTGGCTGAAGAGTTGTGTCAATTAGAACCAGCAGCTTTAGAGAATGGTTGGAGCAAATATGTGCCAGGACCGTTGAGAGGCAGCACCTTTGCACTGATATTTTTCATGATTCTGAAACTTAATGCTACGTTTTCGGTGGTGTAACAAACCCAAAACACATTTATTCTTGTTTACAGGACCGTTTAAGTTGTTAAAGTTACACTTTTCATTTCCATCCTTTAGCCTACAGGACTCGAGAATCAAAAGCAGCATTTCCAGAGAAGGCTTTGGTATTGATTAATGAAATGAGGTTTAGGTTGTCATGCAGAACTCAAGCCATGCTTGAATTAAGATGAACACAAACTACTGCCCAAAGATAAATCTAGTGCAATTTTTGGTCTGGTTAGATTTTATGTGCAGGTCACCGACAGGACAGGTTTGGTGACCAGTGTAAATATTTGATCTAGTTTTCCCATTACCTCACTCTCCAGGAAAAAAAGCACGAGCATCCGGACCAGGTTGCCATTGGCGCTGTTCCTTCCTCTGCGTTTGGCAAGGGCCTCCTCTGCTTGCGGGTCATATCTGCTGAACAGCCTGGAGGGAGAGAACACCAGCTTACTCTTTAGTCAGTGCCCCTCTGGGAGTACTTCTGACCCTGACCGAGTCATCTGCTCACTAATCTATGTTCACTTCTATTACTGTCCCAACTTTGCTGGTGTTACAGAGGAATTCTGCTCATCTACATAAAACAAAGAAGAAAGAAAACACCTTGGTTTCCCTGCATCTCTTCTATGTATTTATGAATTATTACGGCTCATTACATCCCTGGGAAAATGAACTTGGCACTGGGATGAGAAGGTAAGTTGAGTAATGATGACATGTACCTACTGTCAATGTAACTACTATAACTATAACTTGTTTGTGATCTACTAAATAATAATGAAAACAATGTTAGTACTGCATCAAACATCATTACTGCATAAAAACAGTTAATTGTACAGTTTAATAAATACAGCACCATAGCCTGATCACACTAAGCCAGACTGGAAAAAAAACAAAAAAAAGTGAAGTGAGATGAACTTTCTGAAGACCCTCAGGTCCTCACATTCTCTCGGTCCACTCACTTCCTGTGCAGGAACTCCCCAGAAGCGACAGCCACAGGCCGATGGGCCGAGTACACCAGGTGGTACACGTTCTCACAGTCCTCATTGGAGAGGGCGTCCTCACTGCCCCTGTAACACAGCATCATGGGATGGATCAGCGGGAGAACAGAAGGACAGATGGGGAACGCAGAGAGAACATCAACAGACAGTACACATAGTGGGAGAACAGGATCACTTACTGGAGTATAAGAGTGACCAGCCTGATGGCCTCCACGGCCACATCATACTCTTTGTCTAGAGTCATGGACACAATACGATCCTGAGAGAGAAGGAGAAAGCGTGAGAGCCAAAGGGGTTAGCGATGCTGGCAATATTAATAAAGGTGGCTAAACTAGATGTACCGCAGAGCGGTACAATATATGACCGTCGCCCAGTCCAGCACATTTTTTCCACAAAAAGAAATCATGCTGAAAGGCCTATATGATTCTAACTGTCTCACTAAATTGCATTATCCACACTCAATTCTCACTGGTATCTGCTAGACAACAAGTACCAAAACATGATTAGTTCATATATTTCACATGTAAAATTCATTTTATACAACCCCACCTGCATCTTGCCTGTTCATAATTCTGAGAAATTCTTGATTGTTTGTGTTATGTTTATCTTATGTGTTTGGGTGTGTGTGTGTGTGTGTGTGAGCGTGTGTGTGTGTGTGTGTGTGTGTATATGTGTGTGTGCCTCGCGTATGTGCCTGTGCATGCAAGCGAATATGTCTACTGTGTGAGTATGTGTCATAATTATGATTACTGTGAATGTATGTGTGTGTGTGTGTGTGTGTGTGTGTGTGTGTGTGTGTGTGTGTGTGTATCTGTTTGTGCACATGTGTGCAATGAAATGGGTTAACATGACCCCTGGAGGAAACAAAAAAAAAATGATCATCCTAGGCCCTACAGTTCTCAAGATATTCACAGAGAACTGTGTCTGCTCTACCCTCCTTCCGGGGGGTCCAGTCCAGCTGGGGGCTACAGATCAAAATGAAAAATGACGGTTCCATGCTATCCATGTGGGGTTACATGCCCACCAAGTTTTGTGTACCCGGTCTTTCAGTGTGCCCGGAATCCTTGTTGGTGTATGCCACTAAATGTACACATAAATTATTTTATTGTAAGGCCCCCATGAACAAAAGTACACAAAACTTGGCATGCATTCGGAGGGTGTCATAATGATCCTACACTTTTAATTTCGTTGCAGTTTTGACCTTGTCAGCCAGAGATATTGTGATGAAAACACCTCATTTTTACTTTTTGTGTTTAACTAGGTGGCTTATACATAAAATGAGTGGTTATGGAATGGGTTGACATGGCCCCTTGAGATCAACATACAAAAAAAAAAAAATTGGGTCCTCCTAAACCCTACGGTTTTTGTGTTTAACCCCATGATATTCACAACATAAAACTGTGTCTGCCCTACCCTCCTTTTTGGGGTCCAGTCCAGCGGGGGCTACAGATCAAAACATAAAAATGATGGTTCCATGCTATCCATACAAAAAAAAAAAAATGGTTACATGCCCACCAAGTTTCGTGGTACCCGGTCTTTCAGTGTCCCGGGAATCATTGACGGAAATTTGGGCATGCGGAAAAATAAATAAATAAATAAATAAAATCATAAATTCTGATTAAACCTATATGACCGCCGCTTCGCTGCGCGGCGGTCATAATTAGTCATTGCATAACACTATGCATAAAAGAAAAGTCAAAATATGTGTGGTGATGACAAACATATCTCTGGAATAAATACTGAAACTAAATGTTGTGGTGTGTGTTGGGCTCGGGCAGGGGTACCTTGAAGCGGTTGGTGAAAAGCTCCAGCTTGGGGAACAGATCGCGGTTGGTGTAGAGATTCTGGAGGGCCTTGAGACACTTGAGCCTCACCTCTCCTTGCTAAGCAAACAACAGGCGAATTAGTCATGGGTAAGCAGATGAAAGCTCTCGTGTTTACATTACATGCTGCAAATCACAGAGGGCCAAACAATTTGATATAATCATGAACCATTAACCAATAAAATTGAATGCTGGACTTAAGCTGGGTACCTATTAAGCTTTTTTGATGCAAATATTGACCGGAGAGGCTTGAAATTCACAGTCTTATAAGTCAAATAAGCTTTCTATAGAGAGGTGACCTGATGCCTGACTGGCAAAGGTGATAATGTGAGTAATGTCAATAGAAACAGGTATATTTGCATCAAATAACATTTGTTGAGATTTTATTAGGCGTTTCTGTTAAAGTTGCCCTGCCCTGCGCTTAAAGCATATAAATGATTTGGAAGGAAACCCAGCTTACTCTGATATTTCTCTTGAGTTGACAACCAAATTTAAAAGGTTGAGACTTTTCAAAACATCAAGAAACAACAACAACAACAACAGTAATACACTGTTAGACTGTCAGTCGTTGACATATCCGCTGATCCATCATGCCCCACCTTTTAAATGTTTTAAACTATATTATACCAGGATACTTATAATCTAATTACTAGCCTAAATCATTAATATTGTACATGCAACCATCCTTGAAACCTTGATTTTGTTTTTCAGGCACTCCACTACACCGCAAATCAAAATCATCCTGAGGCCGACTCATTTTCTCCATGAACTGCCAATGAAGTACATTTCAAAGGAGCAAAACAGTGGACCAGTTGACTGATTCCACAAATATCCTTTCAAGTGATACAAGTCATACTTACTCAAATCATCACATTTACAGTACATACTGACTATTGTAATAGTATTTTAGTATTTTTTAATTGTTGTAAGATTTAGACATCTGATAAAGAACACAATGAAATGTATTGCTATGTAAATCCTCACCCTGTCATGAAGGGTCCATCCAACATACTTCAGGTAGCTGTCATTCAAGAAGGCATCACTATACATCTTCATCCACACACCAATCTCCTCGATACAGATGGCTCGGATCTCGGCGATGGCATCCCTGTAAGCGGCATGTTCATAAATACATGTCAAGAACCGAGAATAAATAAAGGATACGAGGGAAATCATTTCATATTCACTCTGTTCATTACACAACATACCTGTAGCGATGAACAAAGATACCCTTGAAGATGGAGTTCATCATGTTCTCTATTTCATCCTGATTCTCTTGGAGCTGCCAGGGAACATCAAAGCAGGGGAACATGAGAAGAGCGCAAAAAGAAACGGTGGAATCAGAGAGGGAGGAATAAAGAGACAGAATGAAAGAAACGGGGGGAGGGGGTCTCACCTCTTTCCTCTTCTCCAGGAGAAGCTCCAGCTTCTCATTAGCGCGCTTGCCAGCCATCTTGTTTCGCTCTGCCTCGTACTGCCGCTGTGTGTTATCCTGGTTGATGCTCAGGTTGAGGGCCACATTGACCAGGGCAGTCATCAGCTTCATGGCTACAGGGCCAAGAGAACACCATTACGCTGATGCAAGCCATTCTACTTTCATATATCCTGTCAAACCCTATACATAGGCTTTGAACATAGTCACCTACATAGTTTTTTTTATACATATACAAAAGAAATGTAAAGGCGTGTACCAAACGAATTAAGTTTATTCTGGAGCATTCAGGTGGTCAAGAAAGATGTGTATAATTACCTGCTAGTGTGCTGGTGTGCCGGAAGGCTCGGACCTGTGAGTCGGACAAGCCAGTGAGCAGTGAGATGACCGTGTCCATCATGTACTCATCGTAGATGATGCTGTATTGGCACTGTCGGATCAGGACTCCGATGAACTCGCAGAAGTTGTAGCGGAACTTTTTCCACTGAGGGCCTGGCATGGTCAGTGGGTAATCACCGCTGTCCTGAGAGAGGCAGAGGGGTGGCCAAGATTGAGCAATTTGTACAGGTCAGACTGACAGCGCATGTGGCAGTCACAACTGTGCAGACGGTTACAATGTGTGCATGTAGGGAAAGCATACCTCATCAAACTCTTCAGTCATCTTCCTGATGATTTCTGAATTTTGCATGTTCCGGAACATTTCGATTCTTACAGTTCCTGTAAGAGATTCATGTCAAGAACCACTATACACAAAAAAACAAAACAAACAAAAAACAAAAAAATACACTAATTCTGAAGCTCCATTCAAACACAAATTACCTTTACAGCCTGAGCAATGAATGAAGAAGTTAATGACATCCAAGAGGGCCACGTCCCGGTCCTGCTTGTAGGACTCGATCCAATCATCCACTACAGACTGAGAGAGATCAAAGAGCATAGATATCATTAAATCAAGGCAAGTCACATAACATTGTCCTAATGGCACCCTACACCTGACAGAAACCACTTCCCCACTGTCAGGCCAAAGTCGGGCAATTAAGGTGTGTGAAGGCTAATCTCTTCCCCATTATCACTTCTGGGGTTTAGCTGTGCCCTTGTGGGTCTTCCTCGGGGCTACTGTCCCTGGGGTTCTTGCCTCACCTTTACCCTCCGGTCAACCTGTGCTTAATGATGCTACAGGTGGTCTCAGGTGAGGGATTCAGATTCCAGGACAAGTCAGATAACTAGTCACTCATGTTATTTCAAAGCCTACATTACTAGCAATTAACCGATAAATGGTCAGCACATGAAAGCAAGTCTTAGTTTAATATGTGGGCTAACAAACCAACATAATATTGGTGAAAACAACCAAAATTAGGTCATGGGCAGAAGAGCTAAGCAATTTCCATTTGTACCACAATCAGTACATTTTGGGTTTACAACCACATGGCAACACTCCTGCATTAAATCAGATTTCAATACAAAATTGCACTGGCTCAAATCACAACATGGATGCATGGATATTTAATTACCATAAAATTCAGAGTGGTTCATAATTAACTCCACTTTTTTTGTCAAGAACCGAGAATAGCGAAGCAAATGTTTTTTATTTTTTTTAAATTCTGGCGTTGTGAATCCCGGACCATTATCACCTATAAGCTTGAATATCGCCTTTTCTTGGCCCGGCTCAACAGTTGGTTTGTAGCTAATGAAAGGATCATGCAGATGCATAAGTGTTTTGCTGTATATCTAGACTTGTTTATACTAACAAGCATTATGCGCAGTGCTCCCTGTGTTCTTATTTGAGTCGAGATATGCAAACTCACCTGCATGGCACTCTTGCCCATTCTGACCACTTCAAACAGTGTGGTGGGGTCGCCCTCCCCATTCAGCTGGGCCACCCCATTGGCTCTCTTCCCACGGGGAGGCCCAAGCTGGCCCGTCTCCACCGGAGACTTCCGTGGCTTTTTATTGGTCGCCTGGTAACAACCCAACATACAGTTAGTGTGCACATGGCAGTGTGTGAAAGTCTCTGTATGCAAGATGGTAGGTCATAGGAGGCGTGGGAGATGCTGTGGATGGGACTTACTGCTTGTTTTCCTGGCCTGCCCCTCTTCCTCTTGCCTTTGGGTTCCCCCGCGTCCTCCAGCTCACTGACACTCACAGTGCTCAGGCTCACCATGTCCCCCTGTCCTGACTCATTAGATGAGTCCCTAGCACAGACACACAAACGCACAGACATACAAACACACACACATTTTCAAGTTCTTTAGTCAAAGTTTCAATCAACAGCATCAACAAATACAAACAAAACAATATTCACTTTTTTTTCCAGAATTAACATTCTCTCACTCCCCATACTCACTGCAGGATGGGGAACTCTGAGGTGATCATGTCCGCTCCTGGCTGTCCTGCTGCTAGTGTGTAGAGTGGGAGAGGGTGGAGGGCGCACTGTGGACGTGGGGCTGTGGGGCCTCAGGCTGCTCTCCTCTCGAGTGCTGAGTGGACTCTAGCTCCACACGGCTGGGCTGGCGGAGTCACTGCGTGGCAATGAGGTCATAGCCTGTTATATGGACACCCAAAAAACAGATTAAGAGAATAAATTGGTACATGCCATCTGAACAGGTCTAAAATGAAACCGTATTTATGTGATCTGCAGTTCACCAGTGTACAGAAAACAGAGGAGGCCGTTTTAGGCATACTTCATGAATGCTTTATTTATACTTAATAATACTAACTGCCCTATAACTCAGCATATTTTCAGCATAAAGCATTTTCTTCTGAAGCCAAAATGGGGGAGGGAGGGGGCATGCTGACTTGAAGTGTTGTTGAGTTGAGGACAATAGCAAGAAGAATCAATTTAATTTAATTCAATTACACCGACATTTACGTGGCTGGCTCCATAGGCATCCACTAGGGGCAGTGTTCACCATGAAGTTTTTCAACCAAAAGGAATTAGACTTCTAATCAGTTGCAAGGCGGATACAAATTTCACTCCCCTTGAAAGAAAGACAGGAAATTAATTATGTCATCCAACTCCTACTTAATTCAGTGAAAAATTGTCATTTCATATAATCTGTCATGACAGCAGACAAAACACACTTGGAGCAACACCATGGTAACAGTAGGGGGCAGACTAGGAAAGCTTTTTTTGGAGGGCCCGCTTTAGAAACATGGATGACTCAGTGCGTGACCAAAGTTGTCTGGGGAGCGCAGATCTCACCACCCAAAAAAACAAAACAGATGGAAAGTATGGGTTTGACCACTGCTTCCAGAAACGGACAGTTCCTTTGCAACAGGATACTTGAACTCCTGAGTTAGTGAAGGAGCTGCAGTGCAGCCACATGGATGGCAGGTGAATGCTTTGGGGGTGTTCGTCCTGACACTAGATGGCTCCACACCTCCAGAGGAGAGTGTTAGAGACTCCGGTCTACTTGTGGCCACTAAACTCCCGCTCCAACTCCAGTTCAGAGAGGATCCCCCCCTCCCCCAACCCCTATCCCAAACTTTGCTGACACCACAAAAAATGCTGTATAGGCCAACCAGAGGGGGGAACTTCTCAATCTACCATGCACAAAACTGTGCGAAAAATACAACAAAGCTACTATAATAAGTTTCTTGATATTTAGTTATGAACAGGTTACAATAGCTTAAACCAGATATTATTCTCCACTTCAGGATCCCCACCAGTGAAGTCGCTCACTCTTCAATTTCCAGGTCAATCAAAAGGTCAAGAAAATCAAATATGGGTCTACACAGATAGATTTATACTTGCTATCCCTTAACTGCTTGAAAGGGGACGCTGGTGTTATGTAACAGTGGAGTGATTACGTAACCATGGATGGCAGGGAATGGCAGTAAAGAAGTAAGTGCAGGCGGCTCCCAGCCAGGCAGCGTAGCACAGTAAAGCTGATCTCAGAACAGGGCTTATATGAGGAAGTGTGTCTACCAGCCTATCAGACGGTAGATAGGTTCATCAATTTCAGAACTTTGCACAGAAATACAATTCTATCACCATACAATTAAATGTATCAATACATTGTATTTACATAAACAAATACAAAATAACAACAAGAATATGGCAATGAAGAACACAAGAAAAAAAAAAAAAACGGTGACAGGGAACACATGGAGTGAAGGCAGAGAAATTGTGTGTGTGTGTGAATGAGTGGGATATATTTGTTTATGTGGGGTATGTATAGTATTTTATTTACACACACACACAGAGAGAGAGAGAGAGAGAGAGAGAGAGAGAGAGAGAGAGAGAGAGAGAGAGAGAGAGAGAGAGAGAGAGAGAGAGAGAGAGAGAGAGAGACTACAACACTGGGGGTTTTCCCATACCTACTGCTCCTTGATCTTAGGGGGAAGTATGAAGTGACATCATCATGGTTCAATTTAAGGTCAAAAGCTAATGATACTGAAGGGCATGTGATGAGGCAGCTTCAGAAGCACATGATGTCTGGGAGGAGGAGCACATCTTCCCAGCATGCCACACTAAACTACAGGATAACCTATCAGCACACAGGTAATTTGATGTGATTTTCTACTGAAGCTCAGACACTTTATACAAAGCGCTCATGATTTACCCCTGATGCAGATTTAATCTGCACATTTGATTCCCAGTTTCTCTCTATATACTATTTCATTGCCTGATCCTTACAGAGAGGTGACCAAAAAAATAAATAAAAAAAATAGATCAGCGATCAGTAGCTCCCTTTACAAGCGAAGAGGGAGACCAGCTGAAGACGGATACTGAAGATCTGTAAAAACCCTTTCTCACAAATAATGCTCTACAAAACAAAACTGCCTTCCTCACTCACTCCCTCATTCCCACAGCTCTCTGAGACCGAGACTTACACAGTGAAGGAGTGATGGAATATGATCCATCAGAACGGCCATGGAAGAATACTCCGCCAGTCCAACCCACTACTGCCGTAACCTAGGAAGGTGGCAAGCATGCAATATAAATGGCTGGAGACAGATGACCTTGACTCATTCTAATGTAAAAATCAATTCATCAGCTCAGCAGCTTCTTGCCTCAAACAACTCCACAGCTTCTTGCCTCAACAGGAGATGAATTAAATGTCAAGTCAACCCAACTTAATCTATTTGAAGTCCACAAGGAAAGAAGAGAATTAATAGGGGCAGCCACTACCTTGGTTATGAGCTTTTCAAAATCTCACCTGGCTGATCCGACAATGTGAGGCTGCCCAAGGCATCTGTATAAATAGATGCAATTGTCTAGAGAGTTCAGCATTGCCACTCACCCACAGATGGTCTCATTTGCTCTCAACGCACACACACACACACACACACACACACACCTTTCTTAATGAACTGTGGAGGAGAGACAAAAGGGGAAGACTGAGTCTTGCATTTCTCCCTCAGACACACACACACCACAGGTTTTAGCACTAATCTTGCTGCATTATAGATCAGAGCTTGTCTCTCGACATCAGTGTTGTCGAGTCACTCCCTCACCAGCCACTAACCTCCATGGTAAGGAGGTCCCATATCTGCAGAGTTAACACAACACGTGCGCACACCATCTGTAGACCATTACCATCACAAGACTACGTACGATGAAAAGTATTAAGTCTTCAGCAAGACACCCCCCCACACACACACACACACACACTTCTGTTAGGTTTTTAACCCCAACTACATTATCACATCATTACTACATAAAGGCATGAGATGCATAAAATATGATATCCCCCCCAAACACCCACGCCTAGCTCTTAGACGCACAAGTTAATCCAACATGCAACAGCAGAAGAGTGGCTAGCACTGCAACGCAATGGCCATGCCCCACTGTTTTCACCAGGCTGAACTGCTGAACCACAGCTTTTGGCTAAGATCCCACAAACAATGGTCCTAGACAAAGTCCTAGACATGCCGAAAAAGTGCAAGCGAGAGAGAGAGAGAGAGAGAGAGAGAGACAGACAAACAGAGGGAGGGGAAGAAAATCTCAGTAGGACAAAGCAGCACAATCAGCATTTAAGAGAAATGCAGGAGCAGGAAGAGTCTGACTGGGCAGTCCCTGTTGACTGGCCAGCTGGCCTTGTATTGGACTGCCCCAAAGGGCTCCTACAAGGTAGAGGATACTGGGCTGATTCAGCCAAGTGTGACATACTGACAAGATGCTCATCACACTGACACCATAAAACACAACAAAGCAATCAAGTACTATTTATGATACTATTAACAATACTAGATAAAAGGATCAATCAGTATTGGTTGATTTTAAGCCGGATTATGCAATCAGCCATTTTTTTTCTAAGATGATTAGTGAACCTGGAAAGTTGACCAGTGTTCTAAGACATACGAGTCATATTAAGCAAATAAGGTGTCATGATTGATGTTCATTTCCTGCCATTTTTAGATTTCTTTCCTTGGGTTGGTCTAATGCAGCATCCTGACGCAACCTAAACCCTCGGCAATGAAAGGCAGTTGGTGACTGGAGTCCACCTTAAAACCACTGACCATCTCTGAGCGATACACCAAGACAAGGAGCACATCATGACACTGTGAGCAAACACCCTTGTGGGTTTGCATGAATGCTTTGCAAAAGCACAGATTAGTGAACGCGAGTTACTTCAGTAAAACAAAAAGTCCACAAAGATCCAATATAGCTGTTTCTATTGAAAACACAGACTTCTCTTGTACCTGCAAAGCAAAGCAATGATTGCTGATCTCTGTGCACCTACCCAATAAAAATCAAGGAATGGGAGCAGAGCATTGGACCTACAGTAAGAGTGTTGCCATAGCAACACCTGCCTACTGGAATACATGTTAAGCATGCAAAGTGGTTTTCAAACAATCCCATACAGAGAAAAAAAGCCTTTTGGTGAGGCTCATATTTTATTCCTCATGACAGATAAAAGATTCAAAAGTGACCATTAAGGAGCTGCAAATCGCTGCCCACAGAAATACATTGTGAAATGTTTGAGAAGGTTAATAATTGATGTTGAATTAGTGTTTCTTTAGAATAAAGGCACTGTTTTTTTTTTTAAAGCAGAGACTACTAATGACAACAATGTGAATGCTCTTTCCTCTCAAAAGAATCACACACACACACACACACACAATATGGAAACCCAACATTTGACCACGTCACACAACCGCCATATTGAAAGAAACAAGCTTCACACTTGCAAACAAACAGAAAGGTAAACAAAGTGAGTTAAGACATTCAGAAGAATGCAATGCACAATGCAGGGGTATGCTTGCAAAGAAGTCAAAGGACAACAGGGATGGAGATTTCTCCTTGTTGACAGCTGAGCTTCTCAGATTTTTGGGCTTCTGTCAGGAGGGTACATGAGAATTCCACTACAGACACACACACAAGAAAGGGGAAAGCCTGTGGGGAGGCTGTGTTAAAGGAACACCAACACAATGCAATCGCCTCTTCAGCACATCATTACCGCTGCATTGGATAACCAGACAATGATGCAAATACAAAAAAGGAGATAGATGAAGATGAGCAGCACGGGATTTTGGGCTTATTTGGAAGACAATTCAATGTCAGGGTTACAAGTACCACATGTGGCGATTCCCCCACTCCCTTTGATAACACAATCTGATGTGAAAATTAAATATCAACCTGAGCCAAATATCAACCTTGATTCATTCATGGAATATTCAGGAGACATGCTGACTTGCATAATAGCCTGCTACTCAATAAAGACATGCCCATTTCAGCAGCACACATTAGCATTTTTGTCATCTTAAGGAGTAGGCCTTTTACAGTGGAGGCGTTCTTTTTGCCACACTGATGTACACAACTCTGTGGATCAGATCATTAATTTCAATTTAAATTCCAAGCTCTAACTGATGAAATCAAGAAACGATGGTCTGATGCTCTATAAAGCCAGTTTATATATAGCTTTACTGATTTCTGCTTTACAATTTGCTAACGCTGGTTCAAATGGCCAGATTTTTGACTCATTCATGATTCAGTCACTTACTGATTCCCCTGTAGTGGTTACTCAGACCACAGGCAGCTCGAAATTGACATTTTGTCCCTGATTGATACAGGGCATTCCCCATCCTGACTTTCTCAACCATGGTCAAGGGTAAGGGAAAAACAACACCTTTAATGCCCCCGATTAATATATCCTGTAAAATATGAAATATCAACCTGACATTTTGTCCCTGATTGATAAAGGGCATCCCCCATCGTGACTTTGTGAACTTTCTCAACCATGGTCAAGTGTAAAGGAAAGACAACACCTTAAATGCTCCCGATTAATATACATCATGATTAATATATATATAATATGAATTATTCATCTTAAACCTCTTCCTCTACACCAGTGACCTTAAATGCATCCCACTTTGATATTTAATGAGTCATCTGCCTGGACATGCATACATTACCACGCAACCACCCAGCTGATACTGGACCAAGCAAATAGACCCAAACAATGGTACTATGCAAATCCCATATATAAAGACATTTAACAGATCCCTTGTGACAACAAAACCTGCCTTTCAAAATAATGTGTACATTGGTCTAATCGTTTTCTCTTTTACGGCAATGGACATATCTAAAATATGCAAGGCAATAACGTTACAGTGCAACAAAATCAATCTTCACAAAGGAAGTAACTAGTGTGCTCTGTAAGACATGTTGATTAAAAAGCCAACTAACATAACGTTCCCACCTTCATGCAATCATTTTACCCGCGAAATTCAGGCAACTCAAAAGAATGACAGAGGAATGCAAAGGCGCGGACTATGAATCAAAGTGGCGCCACTAACAGACAGACAGAAATTCACTTCCATGTAGCTAACATAAGACACATTAGAAAGTCTTAATGCCTTTTTACTCTCACAACAGGCAACGAAACAGTATGCGATCACAGGATGAATTAAAGTGACTGTATTAAGATGAACAACTTTATCTGAATTAACGTTAATGCGCATTGCCCCTGGGTAAGAGTAAATCAACAGTAACTAACTTAGCTGATGTTAAACCATTCTACAATGTTAACTAACGTTAAGTTAACATTAGCTACTTTGGTTGCGGCTGATATGTAAATATATAAACTATTTTATTCACAATCAAAACACTGCTTTGCAACATGTCTGGAAGAGCAACAGGAAGATTGTCCGAAAAGCACCAAGAGGACTGCATGCGCGCTTGATGGAAATAGCAAGCTAGCTGGTGAGTGTAAATTTTAGTTTTCTCCAGTTCTTACAACAGCCAGATCATTAAAAGCTTTCATTAAATGCGTATCACAACTAATGCACGCTTACAATCTTATCAAGACGCCACAGTGATCAAACTATTGTGACAACCCCACCGAAACTCTTCTGCCACGGAAACCAGCACAGAACTGTTAGGGTTAGCTTGCATGCTAATGAGCTAACAACAGTGAAACGTAAAACAATGCTAACAGGCAAAGGAAGCATATCCGCCGCTGTTGCTTTAGCATTCCCATCCCCCACTCGCACTCCTCTGTGTCCTCCATCTTTAATGGAGGTTTACTAGCGTAGCTACAGCACGGCTGGCATAAGGTTACGGAAAGAACAAAACTTGCAACAACTTACCTGAGTCTATAATTTGAGCACTGGTGTTTATTTCCTTCTCAATACAATCAAGTTATGATAGCAATTGTTCGTATTTTTTATATTAAATTGGACCTCAAGCGGAACCGCGCCTTTCAGGAGAGAAGCAATCCTAAACTGCCATCTGGTGGCATTTTCCACAATGAAATGGCGTAACCTTAAACCGGAGTTAGAATGCCCCCTTGCGGACTGAAAGCAATGTAGCACTGTTAAGGATGAGTTGATCAGATCTCATTCACGTCCTGGGACAAAAATACTGTAATAATAATAATCCAAAAATGTCAATTCCCAATTTCAGTAACGATCCAAAGGGGTGGTCTAACTTCAGATATGCAAACATTGTTTTGGAAGTATAATTAAAATATAATTCCATTGGTTCGTTATCGTTGCGGTCCTTGCAGGTATTATTCATAGACGTGCAGTTATTTTGGGAATCTCACATTAATTCAGGTACATCGCAGACATTGAGATACTTTTAAGTAGATTACATGTGGAGAAAGTAAATTAAGAAAAGGAAACCAACAAGCTCGACAAACGTTGGCGTTGGTAAGAAAAAAGTTATTCTCTGTCATTGCTCGTATCGTGTATTTATGGACTATTCGGCTTGCCGTAATTCATTTCGACCAACCGAAAAAATCCTGCAGTAAAATGAGGCGGGAGTTCGCTGACTCGTTTGGCTGCGAGTGTAATGGTTGCATTGCGAATCTGAAGATATGGGTGATGCATTACGGACTTGCTTTCGATATAATGCTGTCTAGCTTGATCTCTCCTGAGATGGAGATTTAGCCAGGAACAGTCCAGACGTTCTGCATCTCGTGCTTTCTATACAACCACCACTGACATTGCTACTCGAATTCGAAGAATAACATCTCGGACACTGTAACCGAGTAAGCTAGCTGTACTTGTAGCTAGCAAGCTTGTGGTAGCGACGTGTTTTGTTGAAGGAGTGTTTGTTGTAGTCTAAAATGAATTAAACTAGTAAATAGTTTTAAGATATCCAACTGTCAAAACACTATAGTTAGCCTTTGTAACGTCTTATTCAGTTATTTCCGTGGTTGTGATTATCCGTTTCGCAATGTTATCTTGAGAAACGGGTTGACTTGACGAGTTGTCTGAAGCCAGCGACGCGGCCCAAAACAGTCACTCGTGTGGAGATAAAGCTGGCAGGTGAGTCGCCTACTAACATTACGTCTTCCATCCTAATATCAGAGTGAAATGGCAGTTGACGGTGTTTCGGAAAACGTCTGTATTGTGTACGCTGTTTAAATCACCATGTTAACAAGTAAACTTGCAATCATCTGGGAACGCGTGCTAAGTTACTCGATGGCATATGTTGAACGCAAGCAATATTGGCTAGCTTTTGTTGTTGCTGTGGCGTTTGCCATTAGCTTACACTAGCCAACTAACGTTAGCATGCTAACAGATACCTATGTAGCCAGCTTTAATAAGATATCGCTAGCAAGCTATCATAGATCCTCGACGTAATACTAGATTAGGAGTCCAGGATGGTAAACCCTGTGAAGGCCAGCTCTCATTGTCTGGCGTGTTTGTAGCCGCAGCTAACGTAAAACATAATCAACAGTAAGTTTATAGACAGTTCGGTAACTTACAGTTTGGTTGCTGGCGGCACAGTCCGGTCTCCTTATTAAGTGGACATTAGTAAGTTACCATAAACTATCAAGTTTGTTTTTTGAACTGACTAGCTAGCAGTGGTAGCCAACAGGTATCGTGGCTAGCTATAGATAGCCGATAACGTTATCTTGGGGGTGTTTGTTTGGTTTATTGTGAGTATCCCTATTCCATTAGTCACAAGTACAATGCGCTATAACGTTAACGTTATTTTAGCTTTCTTGATGGCTAGTTTACAGAATGTTTTATTAAAGCGCTGGTTGACAAACGTCAGAGATACTTGGCTAGCCAGGATAACCAATGTTAGCTTGTGAGTGTTTTAACTAACGTTGCTCTGTGCGACAGCTGTAATGTCATCTTAGCCACCATGTCATCTTAGTTGAGCTAAGTTTATAAATAGTCTAGCACATGCAAAATCCATAATTAACATATTGTTAAATTACTTATTTACTTGATGTTAGTTGACAAACTGTATGGACGTCTACATTTCATGCATCATAATTTGATTGCTAGCTTCCTAGCTAGCTAACGTTAACCTTGCTACCCTATCAGGCAACATTGGCTAGCTTGATCTAACATTTCCTCATGGCAGCCATGCTAGATATCGTTACCTTATTAGTATAAAAATGACATTAATGGCAAACTGTTAGGATGTAGCGTAGGCTCTTGGTTGTTGAAAAACATTAGTCCAACCTAGATTACGTTAGCCAGTTGCCTCGAAGAAGCAATGCCAATCGTTGTTTTACAATCTAGAGTGGGATTACGAAAACTCAATTTTCCACTTTTTCTTTCACTTTAAACATTTTTCAATATGTGAAGATTCCTGTTAGGTTGAAAAGTGAACTAATTCTGTCATAGTTTCACCATCTTAATGCAAAATCATTTATTGACTACCAGACAGTTGCATGTATGGTGCATGCATTTAAGTGGAATGACACGATGGCCACACCCCATAGGGTGCCCCTTAGAGCACCCGGTGCTTTGAACCCTTCTGTTTGTTTAATTATTTTGTTTATTTATTTTTTTGAACATTTTTGTACATTGTTTTACATGTTGGACTACTGCAAAGTGAATTGGAATATCCACTCACACAATTAAATGAATAGAAAAACTGTACTTTAAAAGAAGAAAACTGATGTCAATTTGATTGTGCTCAATCATGTTTCATGTGTTAAGATGTCTAAGCACATATATTTTGCAAGAAGATAGAAAGAATAGTTTTGTAATGGTTAGATAATCGTATTTTTTGTACTGTAAATCCTGCTATTTATTTGTAAGTATAGTAGAACCCCCCCCCCCCCACATACACACACTCACACACACACACACACACACGTGTGTAACAACTTTGTTTTCCTTCAAAGCTTCCTTGGTCTCCCAGAGTGTCCTCCGCAAGGAGCCAGGATCTGGACAGCTCATGACTTCGGACCAGGAAGCAAAAGTTATAGCGGAACCCCAGGTGCAGCAAGCACAGGAAGCCAAGGAAGACATCCCCCTTCTGGTACAGTATGACCATGACTTCCTCATGTATTATTTAGTCTTACCTGAGGCCAATCTAAAGAAGATTTGATGTTGCCAAGTTATCACAGATTTTAGTCTGGTGATTTGGTAACAGGGTTTGTGAAAAGGAATATTCATGTTTCAGGGCCATGGCACACTGCCAGTTTGCTGATCCCATTCATGCAGAGTGTGTGTCTGCCCACCACACAATCCCACATGGGGGTTGGGACTTTATTTTTTGAGTGACAGGACCATGTGAACCCCCCTGCACAAATTTAAATGTGCTATTTTAGGGAAGGGGAGGGGGAACTTGAGCACCGACTGCCTTTCTCTCTCATGCTCTCTCTCGGTGAAGCTAGTGAGCGGAGTTTCGCTTTCCAATTTTTACTAGTTTCTTCGAAAGAGTGTTATTTTTTTCTCTAGTAGTTGTATAATGGGCTGCTGTTTTAGTAAAGAAGTTAATCCAAACATAGTCAGTGAGAGGACTGGTCTTCTTCAGTGGACTGTGCCTGAAGGCTCCCCTATTAAGGAAGGAACGAGGGAACATGCACATGCTATGGAAGGTCTGGCTGACGTGAAGCTCTCTGAAAATGGGAACAAGCTCATCCCTGTGGATACTACTAGCAGCATTACCAAGGCAGCCTTGTCCACGAGACTCAGTCCAATTGAGAAATGCAGCAGCAGTGTACAGAATGGGAGTTTACTTTGGACCGAATCTGTTGTGTGTGAATCCTCTCTCAATAAACCTAGGTCCACTGATGAAAGACGAAATACTGGATCAAGAGATAGAAACTTGGAGAAAACGGCCACGGATATCAAATTAATTCGACCACAGATCAAGTCGTGTACAGAGAGAGTTATGTCAAACTCTGTAAAAAGGAAAATCGCTGAAAATGCTGTTATGAGGGCAAACTGGTTCAAGGAGGGTACACAATCTGGGAGTTTATATATGCCTGAGACAAGCTTCAAAACATTACCTGGGCAATCACCTTCCACTGGCGCTCTTAACTTTGATAAAGTCAATTCACAGGATGCCTTTGTTGAGTCACTGGATAAGGATGGTGCATCAGAGGATGTTTGTCAGGTTAAAACTGAAGCTCATGAAATGGGAATAGGAAAATCAGCAAATGATTCCACAGTTGGTGCGTATATCTCATATCAGCGTAAAGCCTCTGATATTATAGAGAAGTGCAACGGTGGAGATAGTAGTTTGGATGCTGGTGTTGCCTTAGAACAAGGTTTTAAAACGCGAACACAAAGCTTCTATAGTATTTGTACTATTGATGCGGATGACCTGGAAGGTGAGTGTGGGCAGGTTGTAGCGACCCATGCCCAGACTGCAAGAGAAATGGATAGAACACCAGTAACCATAACAGTGGGTGGTGAGACATCACCCTCTGCTGTAGAGTTTTTTGTGTCTTGTCCAGTCAAAGAATCTGTATCTTTGGATTGCCAACAATTCTCCCAAGAGCTTGTAGCGACTTCAGTTACTCCATCTTCCAAAAGTGTACCATTTCTGTCTGTATCTCACAATGATGATCCAGCTCTCCCTGATCTCCTTCAGACATTTGTTTCCAAAGAATCTGTATGTAAACTTTCAGTTGTTGAAGATGTGGACCCATTTCCCTATCAGGACACTCAGAATGAAGTGCTTGCTGACCAGCCAGAGGTAAAAGACCATCTTGAGTTACTCCCTGATGGATGTCCTACTGGTGCTCTCATGGAGGTTACAGAAGATGCCTCCCCTGATTTGCTGGAAGGGAAGGGGCAGATGTCTTCATGTGAGTTGGGTGGAGAAGAGTCATGGCCAGTGGCGGAGCACAGCAGGGGCCATCTTGTAAACCAGCACGCCTCGACTAGTGTTTATGAGGTGTCCAGTAACAAGCATGCACAGCAGCCACAGTGCACTCCTGAGTTAAGTTTGCAGCTGGACAGTGAACGCACGGCACACATGCCCGAAGCCGCACAGAGAGATCTCCGCTCAGAAATGCCGTGCCATTTAAAGGTGGAGTCTGAGTTGGAGGATGATGTTGATGTTAACCTCGAAGGCTCAAGGCTGGCTTTGAATACAGATACAACTGGAGCTTCTTCTGAATGTGGTGACATGCTGCAGTCTTGCAGCCTCAGGGTCTCTACTTCCAACAAGGATAAGAACTTGGAGCTTCTTTGTGATAATGATTTTGCTGGTTTGCATGGGCTCGTTCCAGAACCTGATTTGCAGATCTCAGGAATTGTGTCTCAGATGTCTGTTAAACAAATTGAAAATGACTCCACAAACACAAGCTCTGTTGTTGAGTGTATGACAAACATGCCATCTTTTGTGGCCAGAGAGTCACCTAATGAAGAAACTAATCGCCATGCATTTGGCTGCTTTACAGAAGGCACCAAAAATGTACATGTATGCATTGAAGAAAGTGACCCAGCTCACAACCAATTGGCCGAAGCAGAGAGTGCAAATGACAATTTAGACCTTAGAAATGATGCCATTGAGGAGCTAATAAGCTTAAAACTTAAACAGTATGAAAATTCTGATAGCCAGTGTGAATGCGTCGCACCAGAAATTTCTAGTGAATGCATTGACATAGGCCTCTCTCATTCTCAGGAAAATCCTGTGAATTCACAAAGTTTGCCTTGCGATGAACTACAGGAATCAAGTTCACATAATCCCGTTGGAAGTACTGAATGTAAAGAAGCATTAGAACATAGCAATTTGGATGTTAGAGGTGATGCCACTGAGGAGCATATAAGTGTAAAACTTAAACAGTACGAAAATACTGACAGACAGTGTGCATCTGTTACACCAGAGATGTCTAGTGCATGCATTGACATAGGCCCCTGTCTATTTCTGGAAAATCCTGTGAATTCGCAAAGTCTGCTTTGTGGTGATCTACTGGAATCACATCCACACAATCCTTTTGTAGGTACTGAAAGTGAGGAAACGTTAGAAAACTCTGTTGGTTCTGATGAAGGAATAGATAATGCCGTGCCTACTGTCACACCAGAGATTTCTAGTGAAGGCATTGACCTAGGCCCCTCTCATTCTCAGAAAAATCCTGTGAATTCACAAAGTTTGCCTTGCGATGAACTGCTGGAATCGATTTCACATAATCCCATTGTAGGTACTGAAAGTGATGAAACTTCAGAAAACTCTGGTTGTGATGAAGGAATAGACAATGCCATTCCCACCTCTGTCCCTAATTCGGTTGAGAAAATTGTAGTGGAAGAACAACATTCTGAACTTGGCATTAATGTCAAATGTGAAGATTTTGGTGACCTTTCCCATTGTTCCTCACAACTTGAAGGAATGGATGAACCTCTCATTCCTGCAGTCAAGAAAAAATGTCCTCTCCTGGAACAGGTCAACCATTCTTCTGTCCATCCTGCAGATGTCTCTCAGCTGAGCAATATGTGTTTGATCCATGCAGAGGACACCTCAATTATGGGAAATTCTATAGTGGACTGTAGTACTGGTGACCAGCTTTCTGAACAGAAATGCATGCAGCCTAACTACCAGTGCAAACCTAATAGTACTGGGGAATCTACAGAGAGGGACAAATTTGTGACGCCCGCAAGTCTGTGTACAGAACCTGGTGAGCCAATGGACCTGAAACTAGGTCATCTGAGTGTTTTGGATCTCAAGAGTGTAGCATCAGAACCACCACAGGTGCTGGTACTGGATAACCTGTTATCAGAAGACTTTTCAAAAAGCATGCAGATGAACCATTGTAGAGATGATGAAGAAAGAAACCTTGACATGACCCCTGAAGGCCAGTGTACCTTGTCAATGTCTGACATGCCAGAATCACCAGTTGCCATAGACAGTTTTCCTGAGAACAGTTTTTGTCTCTCTGACACTAGGTCCCCATTGTCTGTCACCATGTCAAACTCCCTGGTTGAAATGAGTCAGGTACAACAATGTGAGCTGCTGAATCATCCAGGTCTGTTATATTCAGGGGAAGGAGAAGTAGTTGAGCACCGAACACTTCCTTTGAGTTGCATAAGCCAGCCCCTCCAACATGATGAACAGTGGCCAGCTGCCATTGATGAGAATACCACAGGCAAAAGCTGTACAACTGACATATTTAAAGGGCCCCTACTTGGCATGTGTGGCACGTTGTTTGGTGCTCGTGGAGTCGGAATGCAAACGGAATCTGAGGTCAGTGTGGCTTTGGAGCGAGAAATCACAACCAGTGACTTTAGTCAGCCATTTGTTTCAGATGTGGAGCCAGACCAAGTGGATGCGAATGCCACTACGCCATCTTATGAGATTCACTTACTAAATGGGGATGCATTTGCAGTCCCTCCAGAGACTGCAACCAGCACTGATGAATCGGAAGGTGAGCAAGGAATGCTCAACTTGGTCTGCAACCTGCTTGAAAAATGTGATTTCAACGAAGATGCTAATCCTAGCCAGTACCTTCCAGTGTGGTCTCAGGAGAATCAGATAACACCCTGCTCCGATCCAGCGTCAGGATATGTTGTAGAGACTGCTTGGGAACGTGACTTCTCTAACACGCCCCTAGGTGAAGATGGTGAAGAAACCACTGAGGATGAACTAAAGAATTTCCAGGCATTCATGGCAGCCCATTCATATAGCCTTTTGGCTCTTGATGGTACTTGTCTTTGGGACTGGCAGAGTGCTTATGATGAACTTGTAAGTATAAGCAGATAGCATTGGCAGATAATCGTGGCTTTAGATGCTATATGTAAATCAGTATTATAAAGGGAAATAGTATTAGGGAGGACTATCACATGTGTTTGTACAATACCATGCATGCAGGTGCAAGTTGTCAAAAGGGTGCCATGCCATCATGGGCGCAAATTTCTTATGAATTGGCAATGTATGTAAAGTTGTTATTGCGTGTATTGTTATACATTGTCATTTGATGTGGAAGTTAGAACTAATCAAATTCTTGTATCTTGTCAATTTAGGAGTCTGCCAAGGTGTCGGACCTTAACCCGAATGCAAAAGCATGGGCCAATCATGTTCCTAACCTGGAGGCCTCTGGAACAGCCTACTCGGACACCTTGCAGTCATGGCCGGATACAACTAACGGCCCAGCAGACTCTGTGACAGAAGGTAAACCATAGTATTTTCTAACAGTGTACTGTATTTGTGCAAGGATGTAACATATTATTTGTTGATGGGTGCACATGGAAATTATATCATTTTAAGAATTAATGATGGCTATGCAGTTTCCATGTTAACCATTTTAAATCTTCAAGCTTATCTTATGTTCTCATTCAATATGAAATAATGTGTATTTAAAGAATTTCACTTTGCATGAGTTGTGGTCCTTTAATTGCATCACCATGAAGGTAATATGATTTAATCACCAGGGTACGAAACCAGCTGTGAGCATCAGCATGCAACAGTCTCCATGGATGCCACCCTGACAACACCGGCCAAGCCCGTGGACATGGAGAGTGCTGCCAAAGACTCGAAACAGCAGCTCAACCTGGCAGGTACAGGCTACAGTTTGGACATGGCAACATCTTACACATTGAATGTTTTTAGAATGAAAAACTTTTTCATGTTGTTGGAGTAGAAATAATATGTAATATTAGATGTAAGGTAAATGTACACACCTCTTTATTGTGCACTTTTAAATGTGGTTGTGTACAGTATGTTGAAATTCAGCACTGTGCCTTCTATGTTCTACCTGAAAAGGTGGGAGTGAGATTGACCCCTCCAGCCAGTCTGAGGATCTCCGGGAGAAACTGAAGGCCACGCTGGAGTTCTGCCTTTCACGGTGAGTGGAAATAACTACTGATAATATGTTCCTCCTGAGACCCATTTCAGTCAGAAAACTAACACTACCAGAATTCCTGCTTAACTGTCCAGGAATTCAGCTGACATTGTCAATGCAATCCCAGTTTCCCTGATTAATCACTGTAGTTGCAATAATTGGGATTCAATTCTCCTGATTTCACTTGAACTCAAACCAAAATATATTTTATTTTTATGGTATTTGGCAGACATGTTTGTCCTAAATAATTTTGGCAGACAATAAGATGAAATATCCTCTACATCTTGTCTGGTTGTGGGTAAAGGATCTAACATACCTGACTTATCATTGTATGATAAGGCCTCTTATTTTTAGCTGGTGACGTTGTGAAGGGGTCATTACTGTGACGTGGGGTAGTTTCCCTGATGCAAACAACTCAGTTATATGGTGTTAAATGTTGACTAAACACTATCCTGTGTGTAAAAGTGAATTAGTCTTGTCAATGTTTTTAGTTTGATTCTTTCTAAGAAGAGTAGACCTCACTAGCTTTGGAGTTGAATCTTGTTGGTGCTTTTGATTTGTCCATTATCTCGCAGAAAAAGTTTAAAAGGGGGAAAAAAGCCTTACAGCAGGTGTTTTAAGTTTCCCCAACATATGTTACCAGATTCTAGTGTAATGTGACTACTTTTGTTGCAGTTAAACTGCTATATGTAATAATCATCCAATCTTAAGAACCTGAAACTGGATATGATTTGGTTTCTGTATATCATTATTTATATTAATCTGTTTATCAATAACAAAAAAAAAACATTTTGAATTTATGTTGATAAGACGTGTTTTTGTTTCCCGTTATGGCATTGCTGTTATCAAGATGGTTTGAATTGTGCAACCCAAAAACTGGCACCTAACTGTTTTGCCATTGAAGTGTCGTAATCCCCATTGAGACTCTGCCTTAATTGTTTTGTGGTGTTTTAAGCAAGGCTCTTGCGCAGCAAAGAGTCTTTTGTTTGTACAGCTTCTTGTGCTTGTGTAGCAGCAAATGCCTGTGTGGGACTTCAATTTGCTGTTGTGGGAGTGTTTTTGTTCAACCCCAATCTTTGTTTTTGAGAGCTAAAGAATGTGTTTGGGGTGGACCTTGGGTGGGAGGGAGGGAGCAGAATGTTTTTTGTGAGGGCACTGAAAGTGGCTGGCGACTCTTTGGCCTGTTTGTTAAATTTGTTTGTTTGCTTAATTGTCTCTTTCAGGGAGAACCTCGCCAATGACATGTACCTCATCTCTCAGATGGACAGTGACCAGTACGTGCCAATCGTCACAGTGGCCAATCTGGACCAAATCAAGAAGCTCAGCACTGACGTGGAGCTCATCTCTGACATTCTAAAATGTAAGCATTGTTCAACCTTGGTGGCCAAGTACTCTGACCTATTATAAGTAGGTTTGGTAAATGAAAACCTCTGCTTTGTGTTGGTTTCTTTGCTTTTTCAATGTTTTTTTTTTTTTTTTTTTTTTTTTTTTGTTGCAACCCCCTCCAGCGCTGCCTCTGGTCCAGGTGGATACGTGTGGTGAGAAGGTGCGGCCCAATCAGAACCGCTGTATCGTCATCCTGAGGGAGGTCCCTGAGGCCACTCCAGTGGAGGCAAGCGTCTGTCTATCTTTGTCTGTCTGTGTCTGTCTGTCATTTCCCGACTGGATTTTCTCTTCCTTAAACAAAAAAACATTACTGTGGCAAGCCTGTAATTTGTCAGTCTGAGTTTGCGTCTGCTGATGCTACAGTTTTGGTCTCACAGGAAGTCGAAGCGCTCTTTAAGAGTGAGAACTTACCCAAGTTTATCAACTGTGAGTTTGCCTACAATGACAACTGGTTCATCACCTTTGAATCTGAGGCAGATGCACAACAGGTAAGTGTCTTCTTTATATGATCAGTTTTTCGAAAATTAGACTTAAAAATTGCAATATATTGCCTTTTGCAGAGTATTGAAATATATTGCAATACATTGAATCATAACCCATGTATCCAGATGTGTATCGGATCGCCAGAATTTTTTATCCAATTCATATTTTGTTCCAGTAGATAAATCAATATCTTGTATGTTTGCTACTTTAGGCATACCAGTACCTTCGAGAGGAAGTGAAAACCTTTCAAGGAAAACCAGTCAAGGTAACTGTTCAGCCAGCCAAATGTCTTTCTTGTTTGTGTGTTTTGACAGCTCAGCCGTGTTGTCATTTAGAGTGCATGTTTGACTGATATAGTTCTCTTCCTCTGTCTTGTGTAGGCCCGCATAAAGGCCAAAGCCATTGCCATCAACACATTTGCGCCAAAGAACGGCTACCGGCCGGTCGAGGTGCCTGCTAACGTCCAGCAGCGCTACCAGTCCTACTACATGCCCCCCATCTATGGAGCACAGCAACAGTTTCCTCCTCTCTACAGACTGGTGGCCCCTCAAGGCTGGTCTACAACACAAGGCTACTTGGATCCCACCATGGTGAGTGCGCGGTATTTGCACCATTACTTCAACAGCAAATACTTCGTTTTTTTCCCCCTCTTTTTGTTGGTGTTGTGCTGTTGATTTCTCTAATTTAGACTTTCTGTTTGTATGCAGCAGGTGGCTCCATTTCCAAACCCAAGCTTCATCAATGGCTTTCCAGGGTCCCCGAACTTCAAATCCGCTACATCCCCTCTTAATATAAGACCGTACGCCCCGAGAAACAGGTACCGCTGTTCTGCCATCTGAACAATCCTCTCCTGGGGCCTCATGTAGAAAGACTTCTGTGGAATTCCTACTAAAACCTGGAAAGTACCGCACGCAAAAACAAATGTAGATGTATGAAACTGCATACGCAGCAATCCACGCTTTTCTTTGTACATCCCAATTAACATGAAATTAAGCGCACATGCATGAGCATTACACTCCACCCCCTCTCCTCCCTTAATCACACTAAGTAGAAGGCCACTCGAGAGCGCAGACCTCCGCGAAGACAAAATGGCCTATCCCGCAATATTAATAAGAATGAAAACTCATTTGTGGATCCATCCGTACCTGCTCCAAAATGTAATAATTGAAATAATCAAATTTAAAAAATAAAGTTTATTTCCAGTGAATGTGAGGTAGAAATGCTCTTATCCTACGAAATGGCAAGAGATGGGCAGAGCACGTTGTGGCAGAGCGTGACAGTGGCTACTAGGGTCAGACACCGTGGCAGATTCATTGGCTAGTCTACAAGTAGGTGACAGGGTTTGTATAATGGGGTTTGGTGGGCATTTGGACCATTACAAAATAACTGCATTAATTAAAAAGTCATTGAATCAATTGTGTCCCAAGTAAGAGACCACGCATCGCACACCCGAAGTAGAATAAACAAAGTTGATCCAGGCCACCTTGCCACAACATTATGATTACTAGATCATATGCCTATAATTTGCACACAACTGTGAACAATGCAAATGCTTACTCGGAAAGTCAAAGTAGCGTATGCAGTCAATCCCACTAAGAGAAATGGCTTCAATTCGTGCTTATTAGTCAGGCTTTAGCTATTCACTTGGATGATCTTGTCCCATATGTATTTTTTTTAATTAAAACTATCGGAGATATGAAGTGAAAACACCTGGTGAATGTTTAAGGCATGGGTAAATGCGTGAAACCGACCCCATTCATCACAGATTTAAAACCGGAAATGTTTGATAAGCCAGTCATCAACAATCGTGGAACTAAATATACCGGTAGGCGCTGTCTCTAAATAGGTTTCACATTTCCTTTTAATTCTTGATCTCCTCTGACTACAGTTCTCATTATAGATGTAGGCTGTTGTATAGCTTAGTAGTATTTGCGCATGTTGCATGCCCATTTACTAGAAACCTACTTTGAAGTGTTTTTAATAGACCACATTTCGCAATATGCTGTGCAAATAAAGCCCTAGACTCGTGATAAACTAATGTTGTTGCGCTGCATTGCCCCAAGCTTTGCACATGAGGCCCCTGATGTGTTTTTTAAATTCTATTGATTTATTTTTAAACTGGTCTTATTTGTGTTCATTCATAGTTTGTCTCTATCCATCTCCTTGGGCAGAAACCACAACAAACCCCATGTGCGATCAAACACCCTGGGTCTGGACAGAGGTGTAGGGATCCTAGACAACCCTCCCCCCTTCCCCAGTTTCCCTGCAGACCGCGTGGCCAACGGGGCCCGCGCTCCTCCACCCCACCCCCTGGGCCCTGGCCGCACGCGCATGCCCACTGGCCTCCCCCACCCCCGCCGGGAGCAGGTTGGCAGTGGACGCATGGAGCCTAACGGGGCAAACTCTTCCATCAGCGCTGGCGTGGCAGGTAACCACTTCTTGAGATTTTAACTGCCCAACAAATTATTGTTCTGTCCATCATGAAACTCTTTTTTTGGGGTATCCTTAACTATACACTGTAAAGTGTTCTTTTCTAACAGTAACATTAGATTAATAAAATTAGAGGCTTAATGGCATCATAACTACAGCTATAACTAAGGAATGTTGCGAACGTACCATGGGCGCAGCAGCACAGTGATATCACGCAGCACCTGAAAATAGTCCCCGTAGGCTATAACTTACAAGTTTGAGCTGCAGCAGATTATTACGCTGGAATGAAAGTATAGTTCCAGGTCAAATCAGTCTAAAAAATCGCCACGTTTAGGCTGGAGCTAAAAGTGGTATCGCCTGACTCCGAGAACGGCTGGAGAAAAGTAAAACTCAATTGTTAACTTGAGGGGAGGTGGAAAATGAGTGTATTTCCCCAAATGGTGGAGTATCCCTTTAAGGTCTTAAGCCTAACATGGTGTTAGTAAATTGATTTAGCCTAGTTGTTAAAGGGACACCAGGCAAGCCTGATTGTTTTTCTCTCTCTGAAAACTCCCCCCGGTCGGTCTAAAGCCCTTTTCCTTTTCTTTCGTCTTCAGTCAAGGGTTTTGCTGCTTCTTCACCGCTCTGCCATTATACACACATTTGCAAATAATCTCTAAGCGTTTGCTTAGCCTGCCTCTGCTGTAAATTGATCCTGCTTCGGGCCGGTGGGTAGGATACACCAAACTTGCAAGTGGGATATTCTTCCTACAGGCAGTAGGGGGCGAGAGCCTTCATTAATTCCGTAAATGAGTCATTTAACCATATACCCCACGAAGATGATTAATTAACACAAAAACGTTGCCTTGTGTCCCTTTAAATTAGCTTTAGGTAAACTTAAGACTTTGCACTTCGTCCATCATTCAATTGGGGTGTATGGGGCGAAATGTTTGTTTTCTTTTTAATGCTTTTAATCTAAGCATTAGTAATTAGTAATGGCGTGTATTAGGGATTAATAAATTACAACCATAACTATAATATGTACATAACTCCATATGCATTGTTATTGGAATATAAGTCATACAATGATGCCTAAGTTAAGCTAATTGTAGTCTTTTTATTTAAAAACATTTGGGCATGCAACATTTGCATGTTTGCTCTGCTTTCTTCTAATTTTGTCCTTGTGGGTAGGCTGACGTTTGGCTATATTACCATGGCTCCATGTTGACATGCAATCAGTATTCAAACCAAAACAACTGCACCCTAGACTAAGCTATGACATAATTTTAACTCGGTCAATTTTGAATTGCAGTAACTAATAGAAATATTCACTCTTTTCCTCGCTCACCCCATGCCACCTATGCCCCATGCCCCATGCCACCTACTATCCCTGCCAGTGTTTCCCATACATTGACTTATTTGTGGCGGCCCACCACAATATCAACATTGACCACCACACAATGATTTTCCAGGTTGTACTAAATTGTGCTTAAATCAGGTTCATCATAACCACGCTACGCTAATTTGTTAAACTGTTGAATTCAAGTTAATTCTGCAAACCTGAATAGTACCTAGTAATTTTTTTCCATGATGTTCAGGTCAGGAATACTTTCCTGATATATATAGTATATATACTTTTTTGATCCCGTGAGGGAAATTTGGTCTCTGCATTTAACCCAATCGGTGAATTAGTGAAACACAAACAGCACACAGTGAGGTGAAGCACACACTAATCCCGTGCAGTGAGCTGCCTGCTTCAACGGCGCGCCGAGGGAGCAGTGAGGGGTTAGGTGCCTTGCTCAAAGGGCACTTCAGCCAAGACCCCACTGGTCGGGGATTGAAACGGCAACCCTCCGGTTACAAGTCCAGAGTGCTAACCAGTGGGCCAGGGCTGCCCCTGATGACTAACATTATAGTTGACTGATAGTTCCATGTTAACGTTACTGTTCCAGCCACATCCTGTGTTAGTATTGGTATGGTGTTACAACATTACAACACTATGCTATGGGCTGTTGGCTTGTTACATATAGAATGTATCTAGTTAACAGTTGTTTGTGATTACATCTGCATGTGATTATTTCAGACAGCGGTGAGTGATGGGCTATTGTACTAATTTATAACGATCATAATTTATTTAACAACATAATTCATAACAATTTATGTCTTAATATGGGGGGGCATTTTGAGCATAGTTGAATTTTGGGAGGGACATGTTCCCCTTAAAGCTGCAGTTGGCAAGATTTTTTTGATCATATTCAATGAAGCCAACACTGCTCCAACAGAACAACATAAATCAGCAGGTTTTAGAAAAAACCCGCACTTCTACCTCCACCTAGAGCCTGTTATTTCCCGGTTCTTCTGGTCCAATCAGAGCAGGGCTGTGTGAGATCTGACTGTCAATCACAGTCTGGTGCGCACTGATGAGCACAGACTCGATGAGGGGGTGCTCGGTGGTAGTGGGGGAGGGGCATGAGACTGCAAACATTCAAAATTCCCTTCAATCTGTCAGACTTGCCAACTGCAGCTTTAAAGGATATTATGATTATGACCTTGTAGAGCTGTGTAATCACTCTAATATCTGTTTTAGTTTTTGCTCACATTTTGCTCTTTTCTTTTCTCAAAGGAAAAATGTGTATGGCAATAGAAAGAGACGGGATGACAAGTTTACAGTAAGTGTGTGTCTTCTATTTGTGAGGCTTTTGCTCTGGTGTCACTGTGGAGCGAGTATTTTAGTGTTTTTAGTGTGCTGCTCGCCCATCTCTTGGGCTAAACTCTGGGTGTGTTTGTTTTGGACAGCGATCCACCACGCAGTCCCCTCCTCCTGGCCCAGAGCGCGCCCCCTCGCCCAGCTTTGAACTGGGCCTGTCCAGCTTTCCGCCCCTCCCTGGCGCCGCAGGCCAGCTCAAGCCTGAGGTGAAGGCAGAAGTCCCCGCCGAGAGCAGACTGTCCGCTATCGTCACTGGAACCACTAAGACAGACAAGGTATCCCAAATCCACACCCCGTGGACTGTGGTCTTTTATATGTTCTTTTAATTTGTCTTGGTTTGTGTATTGGCTGTTGGTGTGAACGTTGTGTACCTTACTGGGTTTTTGTTTTTGTGTTCTTTATTTTGGTCCAGCCCGTGAGTAAGGATCTGGTCAGCAGCCGTTCTGTAGCTTTGGCGTCTCCCAAAGAACTACCCCAACCTGCTGTGGCCCCGCCTGTCCAGGACGCTAAGCCGCCCCCATCTCCAGCCTGCTCCCACGAGTAAGTCCCACCCATCACAGCCAGCAACCAGCTTCAGCCACCCATCAAAAACACATCCCACACATGACCATTTGTTCCTGTTGTTCATGCGCTTGGCACATCGGGTTCAAATGAGCTGTCGTCTTCTGTCTGCAGCACTCCGAAGGCTCCACTGGAGAAGCCCAAAGACAAGCCACTAACTGCAGATAAGACGGCGGCACCAGGCCCGTCACTGACCACTCCTACTCCGCAGACCGCAGTAGCTAAGGTAAGGGTAGGGGACTACCTAGGGCTTGGCAACCAGACTGCTCCCACGGTCGTATTCCACAGTTTCAGAACCACTGCCGGGGCATTCAGTGTCATTGGTTGCAAGTTCAGTTCAAGTGCTTATTTAAAAATCACCCTACTAGAGGACTAGCGAATAGAGGGTATGAAAAACAAAATGTGCTTCATTATATTTTCTGACTGCATTATTTGCTGCAACCCAAATGTTCTCATCCATTACCCTTTATTAATTTGAACCCACCTTGAATCTTTCTGGATCCCAGCCATCTTCCTTGTGCAGTAACAGTGAGCTGTTTTCTGTTAGCAGGAGCCACGGAAGCCCAGCTATGCTGAGATCTGCCAGAGAATAAGGGAGGCTCCCCTCACGCATCAAACCCCCCAAGAGGCCCGGCCGGCCTCCGGGGACGACATCCGGGCCCCTGAGTCGGGCGAGCCCAAGAGCAAGGACGCCAAGCCTCCTGCCGTGCGCCCCCGTGAGGCGTGGAGGCCCCAGCCAGAGGGTGGAGAGAGACTTGGCACTGAGGCCGCAACCTCCTCCTCCTCTGCGCACCACACCTGAAGGGGCTCACCAGCTCCATTCCTGCAAGGACTGGAAAAGAGAGAAGTAGAACACCCCCTCCCACTACCACCGCTCTCCCCAGTGTGTCAGGGCTGTAACATTAATAACCCCTACACAGAGACATGCGCGCATACACACAAACATATGAATACGCACACACATACTGCACATTCTCCCTGATTTCAGACTATCTCTGCTCTCTCCACTGATTTCTCACTAGTGACAATTCTCTATCCTGCACCCCCCACCCCCACCCTGCTGCTTTGCAATCCCAATCCCCCTAAGTGCATACATGACGGCTTGTCACTGGAATCAGGGCTTGGAGGCAGAAGCACTTGTGGGTGCAGGCATTTTCTTTTTGTGTGTGTGAGTGTGTGTTTATGTTCTCTACTCTTGATTTTTTTTTTTTTTTTTTTTTTTTTTTCCTTTTCAAGGACAATGATAATTAAGTACTGGCACAGATAGAACGTATGTACTCTGAGTAGTTTGGCAAGAAGCTAATGCTTTTTAATGTAGCTACGTGTTGGTGGTAGAAGTGTGGAAATTGGGTTAGTGCTGAACACTTTTCTTTTATACATCTCTATAAATATATTTTATATAATCCTTTTTTTAAACCAGGGTGATGTTAGGCAGCACTGGTTTAGAATTTTTTTTTTTACTTTTGTCCAACATTTTCCTTGAAAGCAGGTGTTGTAGCCATGTTCTGCATGATTGAAACATTCTGGAAAAATAATCTTCCCTCAGTTTTTTTTTTTTTTGTTTTACAAATCAGCACTGGAGAATTTGCTCGCTTTTTTTTTTTTCTTTTTTTAAGGAAAACTAAAACAATGCACCAGCACACAGTAATACCTTTTGAATCCTTTGTGTTGGCGTGGTACAGTAGCTGGTGAGAAGTATTCCATTGTCCTGTGTATGATTATTTTTTTTTTTTTTTTTTTTTTTTTTTTATAAGATGTATCTAATTTTTGGTTTCTAATTTTAATTGAAGCCTTACATTTTTGTCTTGAGTTTTGTTATGTATTTTTTTTTTTTTTTTTTTTTTTCTTTCTTTTTTTTTTTAAAATTCTATGTGGAAGTCAAAAGAACTGCACACTGATGAGTCCTCAGGGGGGCTTGGGCTAAGGGCTCAGGTAGGGTAGGGTAGAGCAGGGTTTTGTGGGGTGGGAGTTTGGGTGTGTTTAATGTGCCTAGCCTGTTTTCTGTCTTGTGTTGAAACTGGCATCTGTTCTCTTGAAGTCTTTTACTCATGCTGACGTGGTGCTAATGGGTTGTTTCTTCTGTAAGTTGTGTTTTTTTGTTTGTGTTTTCCTCTTTTGTGTTGTCAAAGTTTTTGGGCGTGGGGGAAGCCTAGGAAAAATACCACGGAGGGAGAAAAAAACCCTAATGTCCTACATTAACTAGTCCGTCTCGACCCAATATTTTCGAACGATCCACACAGGACTAGAAGGTGTTCACTCTGACAGAAGCAAAGAAACTGTGTGCATAGTGGCATTCTTCCTTCACTTTCTTCTGCATGTTCCCCATCCTGCTTGTGAGCACGCCCTTCTCGTGGGCCGTGGTCACCCATCGGTTTCGTTAATTTTCCCTTCGCCTTGTTGTCAAGTGTTGGTCTCTTCTCGTTGCTGTGTTCCAGTCAAACTTCAGTCGATATCAGGCCACAGAACGCCACCGGCCAGGTTCCAAATGGACGTCTTCCTGTCAAATAAGGGGGCTCTGAAGACCTTCTTCTCATCCAGTGCATCTCGCTTCTGATCTTCCTGCTTTTCCTTCTTGGGCTAACAGACACCAAGGTTTGGCCATTTTTGCTGTGTGACATGAATCACACAGATCTACAAGGTTGAAATTTCAAGCAAGGGGTGGGGAGTGGAGGGTTGAAGCCCTATTATGAGAAACCATACAAAGGTTGAATTAAGCAGCCCCTTTGCAGTTATTTTTAAAATGTGCAGAAAAGGGTCACTATGTAAAAGAAATTACCATTTAAAAACTTGAATTTATTTAAACTTGAAAGAAGACGTTTGCCTTAACTGTTCAGCTAATCACTTGGAGTTTTTTATTTTTATTTTCTTAGCTTTTAGCTTTCATCCCTTCTTTATACCCCCCACCCCAAGGGTTTTTGGAGAAAGAAAAAAAAAAAGTTCACATAGCCTGTCACCTTGTCTTGCTCAGTTTCTATTTTCTTTTCTGTCTTTTTCGAACTCCAAATAGCAGAGCACACTTGGGATTAAGTGAAGGAAGAAATGGAAGAATCTCATTTGGCTGTTTATTCAGTTCTTTGATTTTCTTTTTCTTTTTTGTAAATGCAAATAGTTGATACTGTATTAAATATGTGCACTCAGATGTGTGTACGATGTCTGTACAGATGTAAATAATTTGAAAAGAAAAAAAATATTAAAGAGGTACCCTTACATTGGTTTAAAAGAGGAAAAAAAAGATGTATCAAAATAAATGTCAATGCTGAATTGGATGCCACAGACGTTCCCGTGTGAATTTTGTCTTGCTGCTTAGCAAATAAGTTAAAGGTGTATTCCCTGTTTTTGGGGAAAGGTTATTGATTACCAGCCTTGTTATTACAGTCAATTTGCTTCTGAAGCAAGGTGTTGATTGGCTAGAATTTTTTTATGGTTCCGTACAAAACCACTGTTTCCTTAGAGTCAGTACTGTGTGTTGGAGTGCACACTTACCGGATCACTACAAATGACTAAATTTGACCAAAAGTGTATGATTAGGATTACAATCATCGACTGTGCGTAAGCGATTTCTAACAACACTTTTTGTAACATTCAGCGACTATCTCCTGACTGTATGCTAGCTCTCCATTCTCTGAAAACGGCAAAAAAAGGAAAGAAAAAAGCAACGGACTTACTGAACGGATAGATCTAGCCGTGTGAACTGGAAACAAACCATGCGGCTGCGGCCTGTTCCTCAAGCATTTATAAACACAAAATAACCGGACATTGGTTCACTGAAGGAAGGAGTGAGCTGCCTCTAGTGTTTGGTTTGGTCTTTGGTTCAAATAATAGAATTGTTATAGAATAATAAATAAGACATGTAATAGAATAATAGCTTTGGATAAAAGCATCTACTAAAGAAGCAAACGCATCCATCATCCAGCATCGCTTACTGTACCTTAAATCTTCAGAAAGACCTTCAACTAAACATTTAACCTGGTGCTCTTCGATGTCCTTAAGGAGGCACTACAAAGCCAATGTGTCCACAAGGGGGCGGCACTTGCGTGGTAGATTCCATAGATTGAACATATTTTTGGAATACTATTAGAAGTTTAGAAGGCGTCTTCAAGATTTGGGAACCTACAGTAAAATGAGAAATGTTTAGTAATTCAATATGGTGCAATTGTTTTTGTTTTAAATATAAATAGTTGGAATAAAAACTGAAATCACATAGGCCTACTAGTTGTTATTCACAGCCTGCATTTCGACTATGTTGTCCTTTATAACAGATTGTGTCCGAATGAAATGACTTGTCCGTGCCGTTAATACCCCTCACGTGTGGGGGCGTGGAGGGAGCCGTTGGATGGGGTAGCCTACAGTAGGGCTAACAAATCTGCCACATGAAAGTGGTAGCGCCCTCGTCTGGTAATGGCACAACGCACGTCCCCTTGCGTCATGCGAGGGTGACAGTAAAAGAAGCAGGAGCCGCAAACACCGCTGTGAACGGCGAGCCACACCGACGCACTGACAGCCCAGCATTGCACTCAAGACGTTACTGCACAGTCCAATAGAGGAGACGCACAGATATGGCGGGGTTTCGCTGAGAAAGAAAAAATATCTAAGCATTTATTGTTCCTCGACGGTTTGCTCGGACGACCACCTCCTCTGCCCTTATGTTCTTCTGTGGTGGGGAGAAAGGGCAGCGTTGAAAGACTTGGTTGAGAGCGAGAGAAAGAAGAAAGGACGAGAGTGATTTTAAAACGGACAATGGCGGACCGCGATGCGCTGCCCCTTCCTTTGGAGGTGCGAGCCAGATTAGCTGAGTTGGAGCTGGAGTTATCGGAGGGTAAGACTAATTTTACCGTCCATCATTCATTTTTTAACTAAAAGCGGTTGTAGCGGAGGATATCTGATAACACCCCTACCCCCTCCCCCTCCCTCCAAAACACCACCACCACCACCAGATGTTGAATGCAATTATCATTCAAACTGCCTTTATAGCAAATACAGAATATCCAGTTGGAAGACGACAGCCTGCTACACAATGTCATCAGTTTTCTTTGTCTCTTTCGACTGTCTCCAGCATCATCTTTATTGCACACAGGTCTAAAACCGTTTAGTTGACCTTGAATTTAACAACCGAAGACTTGGAGACTGTTGTAGCCCATTTCAGAGTTCCTTGTGAGACCCAGTGCATATTCTGATTCGAATGCAGGCTGTAATGACTAGGCTACTATAAGATATCCAAGATTGTCTACATTAAAAATAAAGTAGTGGTCTTCCGAAGACGATAGTGCCAAGGCATTAGCAATATTTTAGAAATTTGAACCCAGTCGATCAGGCTGTATATAAGCGATGATATTCCAAAAATCTGATTGTCAGACAAATCGTGCCTTACCCACATGCCATAAACAACCTTGGACCTTTGACTATTTTTCTGTCTTTTTCGTTTGCCACTCGTCAATGAAAATGCCTTAAAATGTGTTTACGTATACGGTCTATCTTTTCCATTGATTCTAACGCAGTGTTTTCCATAGGGTAGGCAATGCAGTGGTCTCAAATCTGTATTTTGTTTGTTCCGTCATCCTAGTGGTTTTTCATTGCTGCTGTGCGTGATTGTCCGTTATGTGCAGAACTGAACCATTTAAGGCGATAGCCTAAGTGGACCAGCATTTGTTTAACATGCACGCCCATGGATGTTTTGGCCTCACGTTTGTAGGCTTGAGTGTGGACTGTGTTTCGGGTCGGGGGGGGTATTGTCAAATTATCATGCAGGCCTATACCCTGTAGGCTCCATATATTAGTGATAAGATATGTTGATGCTCACAACCACAAATAGGCCACAAATATGGTATCGTAGCGTATGCTCGAGTCCTTTATATCAGCACAAGCTCCAGTGCTTGTTTTGCTCTAGTGTAGGATTGTAGGCCTACGTGAATGTGCCATTTGCAGATTTTTTTGGCTATGAGGAATGTAACCCAATGCTATGTTTTCGCGACTGTTCAGTCCCGCCTACTCCTTTTGAATTAACTTCGTCCCAGACAGACGGGACCCTTCGCTTAGGACGACGGTGGTGTAGCGAAATGAAGACGTTTGGCTGGCATCGTCTGTCCTTCACCCTGGGCTTCCATTAGCAAACCATTTGCCCCGAGCTAAGCAACTGAAAAATTGGCCCTATGAAAACATTGCAATGAAATGGGGAAGAATAGTTTGTTTTCTTTTCCGGATGCAATTCCACGGATAGAGATAGGCCTATGCCGCATCAAATGTGAATAATTATGTTATTTTTACCGCCAGTCCTGATGAATGGGTTACCTTGAGCATAGGTTGTGGGAAATATAGATCTTGTTGTCTGAGATTGATAACTGAACAAGCCAGTGCTGTAAAGAATATTGAATGGTTTTGAATTCGATAGTATGATGACATCACCAGTCCCGAGGAATAGCTTATTTGAGCATAGGTTGTAGGATACATAGAACCATTCCTTGCTGTTTGACATTGATACTAATAGGCTACAAGTAAAGAGCATGGACTTATTGCATACGTTCCTGATATTAGATATGACCAAACATATCCCTGCATACAGCTTATAATGTTACATTGACTACTTATTTGTTATGTTTGGCATGTCACCTTCATGGAGGACTATAACGATGCCAGCAGGTTTATTACAGTAGATGCAGTGAGACATGTGAGCCTGGGATGGATGGGGGGTGTTGGGATCAGCGCTTTTTGGACTTCCTGCAGCTTTTTGAAATCTTCCCTCATAATGCAGTCTCCACTTCAGTCACATCTGGGCCTCATTTTACACATCCTCTAAGGCCTCAGGCATCTGGTGCTCCAGTGCGCAGAGTCAAAGCAGCGGCCCACATAACCCCTTCATTGCCATGACAATTACTGATGGTCTCCTCAAAATCAGAGCCGTGGAGTAGCACATCACATGGTCTCATGCAGGTCAAAGTATGGCTTCCTCCTGCCAAAATCTGTCAGCAGACACCAAAGCTCGGTAAACTATGATGTCAACAAGTCCCTCTCATTTTCGGCCCCGAATGAATGAACAATAAAAGGTGTAGTCACCCTAGTTCACCAGAATGCAGAGGACTATGTGGGTAAGGTTGTTAAATAATTGATGACGGCAACTCATTGGCATGCTGTCTATCAACTAACATTGAGGATTGTGGATTATGTCACTTAACTTGACAACAGAAGGTTGTGATGACAGAGCAGGTGAAGGTTTCTCTCAGAAAACATACCTGGACCTATATTTGTGCTCATCAGGACAAAAGAACAATTATATTCAAATGCCTTTCATGCCTCATTAGGTTTTTGTCTTCTTTGCCTCATATAGGCTCTTTTGTCTCTCTTCCTTACATGCTGTTTCCAGTTTTTGGTTTGAAGGAGGATAGGAACCCCTGAAGCACACTCGCACCCTGACTCTCGTTTCCCCTCTTCCGTGAGGGTGCTAAAAAGCCCTGTTGCCCCAGTGTCCAGTCAGTGAACCCTACCTTGCTTGGTCACTGATGGACGAACAGTTTACCCTGGGACTGGGTAAGTGTGGTAGAAAGTGCTCGCGCTCTCTCTGGCTCCCTCTCCATCACGGCACATTGCACATGTCAGTTGCTGCAACCTGTCATTCACCAACAGTGTGGACTTGTTTCTACGGAGTAGAACCAGGGGGCCTTTGTAATGAGTGGCCTTTGATGGACGAGTGACAGCCTGACGGCAGTGTGTGAAATGTACAGTCGCCGTGCAGCCGCTCTCTACAGTCCCCGGCTGGCTGGCTGGCTAGTTCTCGAGCGCCAGTCTAGCCGCCGCGTGCTCCGTAGCCGTAGCCTGTTGAGTTCAAAACCGGTGACATTACAGAGAGAGACACGGCAAGGGATGTGCGGAAGACGTGGACTGCACTGCCCCACGTGGCTCACATGCATGTGGCGGAAGACCTCAAGGTCTCGGCATGAGTCGTGTTTTATGACTGTGCTTATGTGAGTACTTGCATGCCCTTCTGGGAGGGTGGGGTGGTGGGGGCGTGCAACCGGCCCAGTCATGATTGAGAAAGGTGACAGGGCACCATTAATCCTCCTCTTCTGGGGGGGGGGCGTCAGAGGTGGTCCTGGCATTGCAAGTAAATCATAGCAGAGAGCCAGTGGCTGCCGTCTGACATGATGCATGATTCGAAGTGGACAGGGGCCAACAGTACAAAAGGTGAGAGGACAGCAAAGAGAGGACAGAGTGAAAGAGTGAGAGAGTGACAGAGTGAGAGAGAGAGAGAGTGGGTGAGTGAAAGAGTAGGTGAGTGAGTGTGTGTGTCTGTGTGTGGTTGTGAGAGAGGAAGAGGAGGGCACAGTTGACCTGTTGACAGTTGGAACACCTGTCACTGTGACTTAAACTCATTGAGCTAGCACCCCGCCCATAACTGTACAGAAATGGGCCAAAAACACGGTGTGTAATAAATAGCTGTTGGACCTAGTGAAAGATAAGCCTTTTTATCTCCTGATGGAAGTTCTGTGTCACTCAGTCATCTGTAAGCTCTGTGTGGGTGTGTGTGGGTTTGCAAATATATGTCTGTCTATGTTTAAATCAAAGGGGTGATGTCATTACCATCAGACTGCAGAGTTTAAAAGCGCATGGGCAGCAACAGCACCCTGTCCCTTTTGTTTTCATTTAATCAGTGGTTGCCATAGTGATGAGTCTGCGCAGATCAAGCCAGCTTGATCTTGTTCAGTCGTGATATTTACAATACTGTGCGACATAGGGGAGATTAATTTTTAATTTACCACATAATGACCTGAAAACAAAATATCTTTATCCGTGTTTCAAAGGTTTCAGCTGAATTTGACTCATCAAGTTCCGTTGAACTGTGCTTTGACTAATACTTTCCCTGATCCGTATTTCACCCACAAACCCAGATTGCGCAAGTCCAGTTATTCCTAAGCTGATTTACAAGACATCCTTCAACACATCAGTGTTTAAATAAACAGGCTACTTGGTGGGAATATAAAGGGGAATTCACTTAATTCTACACACAATTGTGTTTGACATCATCATTTATGTTTGTTTTCCTCCATGTAGGTTTGTGTCCTACTTTTTATGAGCCTTGCGGGGCTGTGATTGGCTCATTCCGTAGCAGATTCACGGGTCCCCTGTGAGCTGGGCGGTGCTCTCTCCTTGTGTGTGTGTGTGTGTGTGTGTGTGTGTGTGTGTGTGTGTGAGAGAGAGAGAATGAGTGATTTAATTGAGCCTGAACTCAATAGTATTACTATTATCCCCAAACAGCTCTCTATCCTTCTTGGGGGCCCAGTGTCCACGAGAAGAGGCCCCCTTTGATTGTTAAAAAAGCCAAAATCAACATTAGCTCCTTAAGTGTCGCGTAAAGCCCGGGGATCAGGTTTCACACGCCGGTGTCGCATTAACAGGAGGTCTGGTTTAAGTTGTAAAACGAAGAGTCTCCGGGGGCTTGGATTAGAACAATCCTCTGTGACCTACATCTACCGAGGCCGTGGTCAGACCCCCTTTCATCAGGGGGCCAGGGTGACGCAGGGAGACGCTCACACAGGCGAGGGGATGCTGGCGCACGACTACCCTGCCCTCGGTCATCTTAACATTTTTCAGTGTTCGTGTTGAACTCTGTATACAGTGAAGAGGTCTTAGCACACATTGACGGTGTCAAGTATTGGGAGATGGATTTCCAGGAGAGATAGCCTGGCTGTCAGTGCCGTCCGCCACTGAACCATCTCTAATGATGCATCTAATGTGTTAGTGCTTATTATAGGATGCAAGAACAGATTTGCAGTGCCATTTCAGGCCCAGGCCATTGTCCTCTCTCTTAGTCGCACTGATCTCTTAATGGACAGAATGTTGAATGAAATGAAGAGTATGCTTATGCCTTTCTCTCTCTCTCTCTCTCTCTCTCTCTCTCTCTCTCTCTCTCTCTCTCTCTCTTTCTGTGCCACACACACACACACACACACAGTCTTTTAAAAGAGCTGCTTCTCTGAAATAAAAGCACACGTCCAGTAAAGTGTTTACAGTATTATAAGACCTAATGCATTAGGGATGTGTGTGATATGATTTGCCTTTTTATAGAACACATGGCACTTTGCATCCGGTTTGGGGCTTTACTGTAAGTGTAGACAGAGTGCTAAGAATGATTTCAGTACATTTTGGCTTTGGTGTGGCCAACAGCTGTGTGTGTGTGTGTGTGTGTGTGTGTGTGTGTTTGACTACAGTGACCAAGCTGTAACACATCTCCCATGGGAATGTAGAGTATGTGTCCTTCCTTAGTGATGGTATGGCCATATGTGTGTGTCTGACATGAGGAAATAGTTTCCTTATCCAAATGTCTCCACCCCTCCCTCTGTCTCTCAGACGAAATACAAAACTGCCTTGAACACTGGAGAGGAGAGCCGACTGTAGCAGTTTGCTGCCGTGGCAACAAGGAATGTGCCGTCATGCCATCTCGTTATCATCCCCTTTTATTTTTAAAGCATTCCTCTTTTTTTTTGTTGTTGTTGTTTAGAAATCTCAGTTCCCTTGAAGCCCGGTGTTGTTGCGATTGGCTTGATTTTCTCAGTGGGGACTGCTCAGGTCAGCTCACTTTCAGATCTGCAGTTAAAAGGATGCTTTGATCACCAGCAGGTTTGCTTTCCTGTGTGGGGGCGACAGTAGGGGACCTTGGAATTACATTACAGTTTTGGGGGTGGGGAATGTCAGGTATTCCATAACATGTATCGTGCTGTTTTTGCATTGTCTGGCATTTAAATGCATGGACACACTCACACACCGACAGGAGTGTTACGTTTATCAGAGCCGACAGGAAGTTTGGCAGTCAGGTCTTTAGGTTGTGTGCTACCCTGGCTAGCAGTGTGAGGGTTGTGGCATCACAGACAGCAGCATGGCTCTATAGATGAGGCATGACATTTCCTAAATGCCACAAAGAAGTCAGACTATTTCCCTGACTATGCAGCCTGCTCACATGCTACATTTTACAGTCCAGGTTTCCAGCGTGAAGCCACTTGCACCCATAGTGTGTGCATTATGGCATATCTCCACATTGGGCTGCATTGAACATAAACGGTGAGTTTGGTTTCTCATTCTCAGGTAATTAAATATTGACTTGGGTCTAAAAGAGAGTCATTCCTGAAATTCACCTCACAGTAAAGGAGCCAGATGTTGAAGCACCTTGCAAGACCTCATTTCCTCTCCCCTTCCCCTGCAGACAGGCTCCCTGTCATAGAGGGAAGTGCAAACTCTCCGGCCCCAATGTCTGTCTGGAACGGGCTTTCAGACTCTGGTTCTGGGCTGCAGATTTACCAAACAGCCCTGTTTTTCGTGGCCAAACTGGTCCATGCACTCTTTCCAAATGCCACTAGACAAGGGATTTAAAAAATGATAGATGATGGATTTCCTTCCCTTGTCTGACCTCCCTCTGTATCTTTGGGTGAAATGTGCTGAGAAAGCACTACATCTGTTGAACGCACCATAAAATAGTCCCAGTGTGAGGGGAAAAAAATGCAGAATGGCTGTGTTATTGCTTTGAAAGTGAATCTGTGTGTATGTGTGTGTGTTCTTTTGTTTATGTTTGTGTGTGTGTGTGTGTGTGTGTGTGTGTGTGTGTGTGTGAGTGTGTCTGAGTCCAATCTGCTACCATGGAGCTGTTTCCAGTGCTGGCTACCACAGGGATTATGTCATCCCACTGACCTTCAGATTGCTCAGTCCCGTCTTTAATCCAATCACTGTTCCCCGCTGACCCCACAACCTCCAAAAGGTTAGAGGTTAAGACCCAATACACTTTGATACACTTTGATGGCTATTTTTAGATGTTTTAAAAATTGCCTGCTTTTGGAGCATTTTACATACTTGAGTGAATGCAGTGAATTCCACTGGCTTGGAGACTAAGACTCTTTTAACTGAGGCCGGAAAAAAAAAATGTGTGAGGGTTTTTCCCTTGGCTCTTTCCCTACGAGACCGAAACTCTGTTGTTTACGTCTTTGTTGTGACTGTTTGAAGGATGCCCAGGGATAGCAAAGCAGTGATAATATCAGAAATTCAGTCTACCATCCCAAACAACCTGAGTTGGACTCCCTCATGATCTTACCAATGCTGAGAGAGAGAGAGAGAGAGAGAGAGAGAGAGAGAGAGAGAGAGAGAGAGAGAGAAGAGAGAGAGAGAGAGAGAGAGAGAGAGAGAGAGAGACTATGAAGACAGCCAAGGTCATACTCAACACCTCGCCTCTCCCCCCACGCACGGCGATGACCTGTAATTGTGCGCTGTCGTTATCATTAATTATTAAGAGTAGCTTGGTGTCCTCTGAGAAAGTCGGTAAACAATTTCACACCCGGCTGCTCTCACACTTCCAGGGCCCTTTGCTGCTGACGGGCCGCCCGTCCAGCTCAGCTCGCCTCGCCTCCTCTCCCCTCCTCGTCGACGGGGCCCCTGCTGAGCCTCAGTAGCCACTCAGGCCCGGGTCCCCACTGGCCCCTCGGTGTGAGCTGGCTCTCAGCCCCTGCCTCAGAGACCCTCCCAAAACCAGAGTGCACAGCTGCTGCCTGCCTGCCTGCCTAGCTGCCTTTTACCTCCACACACATGTCATGTGCATGCTCCCAAACACCCACATCCTGTACATGCTGAGGGAGGAGGGAGCGCTGGGTGAACTTTGACCCCATGGCCAAGCAATGAGGTGTAGGCTCTGTTTCCTCTCCACAGTCTGTCTCGTCGAGAGAAACAGACAGAGAGAGAGAGAAAGACAGAGAGAGGTGGCCATGCTAAATAAATAGGAAAGGGAGACACCTGGCATCCTGTATGACTTCACAAGGCTGGAAGGAGTGTCGATTGGGAAGGGATTGGTCCTGGTGGTGGTTGTGGAGGAGGAGGGGGGTTGAGTTTCAAACACATGAGCAGAAGAATGTGCTGTTGCCGCCACCAAGGCAACAGCAGAGCTCTGTTGAATTTGTGTGGCTAACAGCTGCAGATGTCTTCTCGTTTCTTTTTTTCCCCCTTTTTTTTGTGTGTGCTGAAGGTTTGATTGAAAGCCACTGAGTTTATGCAGACGGAGCTTTCACCCTGATGGTTTATTGAGTGTCGGTGAAGAAGTGAGACAGTAAAAGTGAAGTGAAGCTTAGTCTAAGGAAATTCTGTACGGAGCTTCCTGTAGCTGTGTCTTACTCATATAGGCATAGACATGCCATTTATCTTAACATATTTGTTTGACCTGCTGGAGTTGCTCATTACTTACAGTAGGGGGTAATTGTCAAACCTGTATGAAGCACAATGAAGGGTGTGTGGAAGAGTAATTACTGTATAACAGGAAGGAGGATATCTGAGCCAAATGCTGCCTGAAGAACATCCTAGATGTACCACCCAATTGCTGCCAATAAAATAGGATTATCCTTAGTTAATCATTAGCCTACTTTAAAGCCATTACAACTGTAGCTTGATGGTCTTATTCCACCCAAAGTTGTTGAAATGCTAATGTTCAAGAAATGTTCTTAAAGCACTTGGAGAAAATGCTATTAGATTTAAGGTTAAGGTTAATTCTTTATTAATCCTGGTCAGAATAGAGTTTGCAAAGCAAAGTTGTGTCCCCTACTTGTGAAGGCATTTCTGATGTACATTCAACCCATTGCAAGTTTGGACACACTTATCTTATAGAGCTAATTATCATTCTAACTAGTATGTAATGCATGGTTCTCTCAGTTTGGAAGCGAGTACAGAACTCCTAGTCATGGCTCAGCATGGCTACATCTTGCATATGGAATTCAGTGGTAACATACGCGTCCTGCCCTGTGGGGCAGCTGTGGGTTGGTTGGGGTTAGCACAGGACCCTGTTAGGAGCCTCTGGTGTCATATATGACCTCTTTGTGCAGACAGGTCACACACTCTTGAGCTGTGCAACTGCACAGCCTGGCAAGGCCAACACGCTCCTAGTCACACATGCGTCCTCTCCCCTCCCTAAGTTTGCCTATCCCAGTGCTTCCCTGCAGACTCTGGAGGAATGTGGTCATGTGGGCTCAATCGGCCCCTCTGTTTATATCACAGTGCTGCTCCTGAACAATGTGCTTGTGTCGGGCGCTCGGTTTATCCTGGGCCCTCTCTGCTGCACCCACACTGCCTCCACCCAGAAGAGGCAACCCACACGAGCACTGAGAGAAGTCCTGACTTGGTCAATGTTTTCAGATCTGCTTTTGTGATGTGACATTTTGTTGGCTTTGTTGCTCTAGGAGGGTGTGTTGGTTTTCACAAGTGGTGTGCAGTTGGAACTCTGGTCGATGGAGCTTTGGGGGTGTTCTGTTTTAGAAGAAGATTTATGTATCCAACACTGGACTTACCAGAGTGGAAGATTTTGATCTCTGCAACCTCTGCAAGGTTTTGGTGGTTTCACTCAGCACCCCCTAGTATGACACAGCTCTCAGCTAAGCTTAAGAGAGGAAGAGAAAGAGAGAGAGTAGAGGAGTCCATGCCACTTATTTTTATATCAGCAATCCTTTGAGAAGCTGTATTACCAACCAATCAATGCTCTTCCGCCCACTCTCTGGTAATGACAGTGCCCACTTATTTCACCAACAAACAAACGTCAGTTGGTTCAGCAAAGATCAACCTTTTGGTCTGGGCTTTCATCAGGGATGGGGAACTGTAATAATGCCCCAAAGAAAGAGTAAAGAGGACTATAGACCGGGAGACCTTTGCAAAAACAGATGTGGTTCCAGCCATGACGCAACCATGCTTTGGTATTGATCTATAGATTCTTTGAGTTTGTGTGCATGAGAATGAGCCAATTTTCTGCTCATTCTCATTAGTGTTGATTCCCAAGGCCTTTGGTAGAGGTGGGATACTTGGGGACTACACCGATTGGAACTGGAAGCGAATGTCTGACCATTGATGAGAAGAAAAAGGTATTCCCAGAATTTGGGCTATTTGAAAGAGAGCTGCCAAGCCCACTCTGTTCGGGTGTGTCAGAGGACCCTTCCCAATGGTTATCCACAAGCCTGGAGATCCAGACATGGCGACACAGGCCAGAAATGTGACCTCTGCTGAAGGTTGTATTTCGGTGGTAATATGTTGACTGTCTGATCAATATGTGCATTCTTGTAATCCAAACATGGGGAGTGCTAAAGACACAGGCCTGAGTTTCTTTGACACAAACAGAGAAGGGGAAAAAAAGTGGGTGGAAAAGGCTGGCTGATGTGCTCTGTTTTCAATTTCACATTCCCCTGCATGGGAAAGAATGTGCCTTTGTGTTTTTGGACCTAGCAGCACGTGTTGTTGAAAACGTTAGCAGTCATGGACAATCTTTTTTTTTCCCTGCTGCTTCTCAGATTTTGTTCAGCCGTGCATGTGTGCATAAAAAGGGACACCGAAAAAATGGAAAAATAACAGACGGTAATGAAGGGCTTTGAATGATAGACAGACAGCGAGACAGATGAAGGAAAAGAAAGGGCTGGGGCGCTAGTTGGAATGGAGAGAGAGAGGGAGAGGGAAAGAGAGAAAGGGGGAAGGAGGAGCCTGACGCAGAGGGACGTTTGCTCACTCTGTGATATTTGGCGACAGATGCTGGCAGCCTGTCGGTTGGGTCGTTATCCAAGACAGCGTCACGGCCGACCGCCCAACCCCCTCCCCGGCTGAGGGACACAGAAGGGATCTCATTTCTCGCCGTGACCGGAGCTGTATCATGGCTGATCACTGCGCCTCTCAAAAGAAAAGAAAGTGAAGGAAAGGGTGGGCAATGGAGAAAGAGAGAGAGAGAAAGAGAAAAAAGAGATCTAAAACCAGAGAACATAGTGGACAGAGAGATAAAGAGAGGCAGAGGGAGGGAGAGAGAGGTGAGCGAGTGAACGAGAGGGGCTGGAAAGAGTGGAGGTCACAGACATGACGCAAAAGACGACGCAGAATAAAAGGAGTAAAAAAAGGAGTGAGAGAAAGACTGAGGGAGAGATAGAAAGCACATGAGTCATGGGAGCCTGCCTGCTGCCCTGCTCCCTAGCCTGCCTCTCTGGAGGCCGCTGCCTCGACTCTAATTATTCAGCCCAGGAAGCCAGAGGGCCCTCACCGAGACCACGGCCACCGAGAGGGGCTACCATGACAATGCACTCTATTCATAGTCTCTCTCTCTCTCTCTCCCTCTCTTTCCCTCTCCCTCTTTTTCTCCCTCTCTCTCTCCCTGTCTCCTCTCCCTCTCTCTCTCCCTCTCTCTCTTTCCCTCTCTCTCTCTCTCCCTCTCTTTCCCTCTCCCTCTTTTTCTCCCTCTCTCTCTCCCTGTCTCCTCTCCCTCTCTCTCTTTCCCCTCTCTCTCTCTCTCTCTCTCTCTCTCTCTCTCTCTCTCTCTCTCCCTCCTCTCTCGCTCTCTCTTGCTCTTCGTCTGTCTGTGTCTCTGTGACAGGCCCTTTTTTAGTCCTCAGGAGCATGTGAAGGCAGTGGCTTGAAAGAGAGCCCTGCGCTTTGTCTCATGAGAAGGCGTTTCTGTGTGGAGGCTTCGCGAGCATCCCCGGCGCACTAAGCTGTGCCATCAGCGAGTCTGCGTTGCGTTGAGTCATGGGTTTTTTTGGCTCGTGAGGGAGGGGGAACGGCACAAACACAGAATGAAAGAGAGAGAGAGTGGAGGAGGAAATGGAGAGATATGCATTTGCAATTAAAGCGTGACCTAAATTATCCCTATTCCATTATAAAGGAAAAAAAAGAGTCTTCCTGGGTTTTTTTTTCCGAGGAATAAAAGAAATGAAGTTTTAAGACATTATATCCCCATAGCCTTTCTGGCTTCAGAAGTGAATTTGTTGATTTACATGGAAAACGCTAGCTTTATTAGCCCTCTGCATCACCGCTGGCACAGAGTTAGGCTACGACTGAATCACATCTCCAGTCTGTATTCCCCAGAGACTGTAGCGCTATATTTAATATTGGATCATTTGGGATTGGTTGGGTTTGGTTTGAAGATACGCTTCAGGAGTTTGAAGAACTCCCTGCTGGAACTGAGGCCCTTTTGTGCTCTGTCGTATTACCAACTGCCATCACACAGCCTACCCTCCACCGAGGCAGCCTTTTCCCTTTACCACCACACAGCCTCCTCCAGCAGCACTGATTTCATAAAAGGCGGAAGAGGAAAATCAATATGGTGGCCACTTGATTTGCTTCATTTATACCTAGCCAACCTGTTAATGGATCAGTGCTCACAAAAGGGAAAGTGATCAAGGGGAAGCTTATAGGGCCTTGAAACAACTGGCTTAGAAGCAATTCCCGGCTTTTGTATAAATTGTATCGCTTGTTTCGCCCAGTGATGACGTCATTAAGAGTTTTTCAGATTTTTTCCCCCCTTTGTTTCTCTCTTCTGGAGTAATTAAGGTGTTCATTCTCAGCGTAGCATGAAAGCACAGGTCTTTTCATGCAGGGCTTATCGAGCCACGGAGGGCTATGCAGGGAGCACACGCACAACTCGGGAGATAAGGACCCCGAGTGCCACTCCTATCAGCCACTCGTGCACCAGCGCGCCAATTTAAGATTGCAGAACCGGCTTTTATCCACAAATGTGCCTGTGGCTTTTTTTCTCCTCCTCCTCACTTCTTTCCTTCCTCCTCCTTCTGGCTCTCCTTCTCAAAGTGAATTTTTTTTTTCTCTCTCTTCCCAATCCCACCTGGTGGTTGTGTGTGTGTTCCCATATGGACTCAAACAGCGCCACTCTGAGAGCCGTGCCAAAGAACTGACCTGACAAAGGGGCTTAGTTCCCACGACAGTTGTAGCCGTGTAAAGGCCCTGAGTGTGCTGAATGCATTAGTGAGACATTTAAAAGGATAAGAGTGCGGCACTGGGTTCATGGGGTCGTTTGAGTACTCGTAGCCTTCAGCCTTACAGTCTGGTGGCTTGTTGGGGGAAAGAGGCGTGCTTGGCAAGGGCACTTTGACAGATGTTTGTATGTTACACCTGGCACTGTCAGACGTGACGTAGTGGATGGTAACGCTCAGCGGGGTGCCTGTGGAGGCCGGGGGGTGGGGGTGTGATGGGACTTCTGAGGCCTCTGCCAAGATCTCGATCTGTCGCTGTCCTGATTTCCAGGACAGGGTCTGTCTTACTATAGGCTTAACGGTGCTCCTCTCTAGCATGTCATGTCCCTCCTCAGCTTCCGTAGGGGACAAGAACAGCTGGACCAGCCCTCCAGGTTTGAGTAGTCCTAGAGAGTGTGTGTGTGGTGGTGGTGGCGGTGGCGGTGGTGGTGGTGGTGGCGGTGGTGGCGGTGGCGGTGGGGGGTGGTGGTGGTGGTGGTGGTGGTGGTAGTGGTAGTGGTGGTGGTAGTGGTGGTGGTGGTGGTGGTGGTGGTGGTGTTGGGATGGGGGTGAGGGGACTAAAAGGAAAACTTGATAACAGACTTTTGACCAAAACCTGACGTCATTCAGAGCAGGAAGCAGCAAGAGATACAAGTGTGGTCTTCTCTGTCCCTTTTCTCTTTCTGTGTGTGTGTGTGTGTGTATGTATGGGTGTGTGTGTGTGTGTGTGTGTGTGTTAAAGTAATCCCCTTTTTTTGAAACCCGGCAGAGAATCCTGAATCTCAAAAGAGAGACTAAGCCGCTTTTAATCCTTTGTCATGGCCAATAGCCACTAGTCCTCTCCGGGTCCCTGGCATGAGGAGGAGACAGAGAGTGTGGAAATAAGGATGTAATAGAGAGGAGCTGTGATGAATGGGATGAGAGATGGGCTGTGTGGGAGGGGAGAATGGAGAGCAGGGTGTGTGTGGAGGAGGGAGTTGGGGATGGGGGTGGGTTGGATTCTACGATGTTCTGTGAAGGAGCCCACACAATAAGGCCTGTAACATATAATATGGAACACATTCCGCACTATAATGCCCAGCCTCGACCCCGAGACCCTTGGGCTGGGCTGACATTTCATACAACGGTCAGTCGGGGGGTGGGGGTGGGGGTGGGGGTGGGGGAAGCGCACAATAGCTGAGGGTAGACGCGTCGTGAGGTTGGAGCGGGGCTGGATGAGCACTGGCAAGGGGGCCCCCTCTGTGGTGCTGCAGATTGAGCTACAAAAGTACATCCCCTCCTCAACCCCAAACTAATGCAGCTCAGCCTAAACCCGGCTCCAGCTTCAGCTCCAACCCCCCCCCCTCTTGGCCCTGCTCGTTGGATACTTATTAACTCTTAGGGATTAGCCTGATGAGGGTGCTCACACTCGGCCATGTCAAATGCTCTATGTGTGTGTGTGTGCTTGTGTGTGTGTGTGTGTGTGTGTGTGTGTGTGTGTGTGCGTGCGTGTGTGTGTGGGAGAGCCGTATGTGCACATGTGTGTGTGTGTCTGTGTGTGTGTATCAAAGGGGTTTGGGGCATGCTCTGCAAGTTGTTGACACACATACATGCATACAGTGAGATGCTCAAGCTTATTGAAATACACACAGACATTCACAGCATACATGAACAACCTTTTCTATCCAGTCTTGTGTAACATAGGCCCATGTGCTGATAAGCCCATTGTCTAATGCACACAAAGCAGGCGTGGGGATAGTATTACCCCCTGCCCCGCCCAGAGTGGAGCCTTGCTCTCTCTCTCCGTGTGTGTGTGTGTGTGTGTGTGTGTGTGTGTGTGTGTGTGTGTGTGTGTGTGTGTGTATACGTGTGTGTGTCTCTTAGGAGAGCAGCCAGGCGTGGCCCAGCACTCTCGCGGTGTTAGGTTACCCCTCTTGAGTGTGTGCGCGCACATGTGTGTGTGTGTCATTGTTCAGTGTAGGAAACATGTTCACGGACCCCCTTTAGAACTCCTTCTCTCCTGTCCCTCAGTCTCTTTCTCTCTCTCTCGCTCTCACACAATTTTTCTGCATTTCTCTCTCTCTCTCTCTCTCTCTCTCTCTCTCTCTCTCTCATTCCTTTTGGTTTTTCCTGGAGGCCCAGCCAACCATCTGCAGCTTATCCTTTTTTATGCAGTACATATTTTACTGCGTTTACTTTTACATATCCACAATTATGCTACAGTTGGATGTTCACTGAAGCTTTGCAGGTTAAGAGTTGGCCTTCCCTTAGTAAGGATTTGGGTACATTACTTCCTGGCTAGTACCTGAGCCTTAAAGAGAGAGAGAGAGGAGAGAGAGAGGAGGGGGCTTAGCGCACCTTTATTAAAACAATATCTGGTGTTTAAATACTACAAAATAAAAACATTAATGAGAGCAAGAGAGAGAGAACAGAGAGAGAAGAGAGAACAGACAGAGGGAGAGGAGTGAGCGGCGTGGGAAATATGGGCATTATGTTTACATGCGGCCCACCCTCTGGTTGTCCCTGCTCCCCTATCCAAATATTCCATCAGTGTTATCTGGCCATTGGCTCTCGGAGGCTCTCCAGACCCTCTCATCTCCTGCCGCACATCTGCCACATCCACGTGCCGCGCGCTGACATTTGGAGGGTCTTTATCTCCCAGTGTCGGTGCTGCTGCGATACTGAGGCCCTCGGATTGGCTCCTCCTCACCTCCCTGTACCCATCACAGCACACTCACTGAGTCCAAACATAACATGACCTTTGCTGTTCGGACGCCAGCACTTAGGAGTCCCATTAGGCTAGCTAGTGTTGAAGTTGCATCCAAGTGATCAGATCTAAAACTCAGGTTTGAGCCTTGTCTGAGATGATCTGTCTGAACTGTAGTATAGACAGAGATTCTCTTCATTGGGACTATCAGCCTGTACTCCATAGAATGGTCTGCAAGCTTGTACTTGGAGCTTTCTGATGAGTGTTTGGCTATTGTTGGTTAGTGTGGCTATCAGCTGTTTTTTGTAGTTGTAGTATGGAAGTTAAGTAGAGACGGTTTTAGGTTGGGTTAGGTTTTCTCATGATGAAGAACTCTCTTCTCTGAGAGTGTGAAACTCCTAAACTTCAGTCATGAGTCTGTGCAGAAGCCAGCTGAGGCTGCAGCAAACTCTGCCCAAACAATCTGCCTCAGAGAATCAGCTCCTGCCAGGGGGTATCTGACGTTGTTTGGAGACAAAGGATGTCTGTGTGTGAGTGTCTTTGGGGGTGCCTGGGAGCAGTCTTCTCTGCAGGGGAACATTCCTCGTCTTATTGGCTGTGGCAGCGAGCCCGTCAGCGGGATAAATGGTGGCGTTGGTGGGGGTTGGGGGGGCAGCGTTGATGGTGAATGGATGGATGGAGGGTGAGCAGGGTGTATGGAGGTAGGGAGGGGTGTTCTCAGGAGGCTTGTTGTCATTCACATGTGCGTTCCTCTGCTCTGCGCTTTTCTCTCTTGCTCCTGCGGCTTGCAGCTCAGCTGTGGCGTGGCCACTCACCCCCCTTTGGACACGGAGACGAGGGGGATGAGTCTAGGAGTCTAGCGGTCTCCAGTCTGACCTCTCTCACCTCTTCACTGGCTGCAGATTTTGAAAAACATGTGGCAGTACAAGACCACTTAAACACCATATTTGATGCTGTGCAGAGCACTGACTCTCGATCAGTTGCCATCTAATGATCATGGGATATAAGCAGCAAAGTAAGCAGGCCCACTGTGACTAAAGCAGGCCAACTCTAGTTGAGTTAGGCTTCAGTTGCCAATTTGCCTGAAGGAGAAACACTGGTGAAGAAAAGCTTAGGAATTGCACATTTGAAGAGGAGATTGGAAAAGCACCATCATCACTTTCCTACGGTGGGAAGATGCAGAGCTACTGTGCTTTGTTGGCACTCTGCGAGACGGTAGCCTTGGTTCCTGCGGCTTTCTCCACCTGACCTGTGCTGACCTCTTCTCCGCAGCCTTTCATAGCCATTGACCCTTTCCAGTCACCCCTTGCCTGCTCCAAAAACACACATACAACAGCAGCATCCGCGGCCTGTTTGTGATCCATTTCATGGCTCGTCTGTTGGTCCATTCAATCACTCGGCTGAATGACAGAGATGTAGAGAGCCGTGTGTGTGTGTGTGTGTGTGTGTGTGTGTGTGTGTGTGTGAGGGGGGGCTTGTGGGCTGGATTGTGAGAACAAGATAGAGTGAGAGCTCTGGGTATTTGATGGATCAGATCCTGAAGCCACGTTTGTTTGTCTCCCTGAGCTTTTAGGTCAAGATGGCAATGGAGAGATGATTGATGTCTTATTGTGTGCATTTTTGTCAGTGGATGGCTGTGTGTTATTTTATATATATATTGTATATAAGTATTTAGTATTTAGTCATTGACTGATTGTATCCTTTATATTGCTGCCTTTGAATGTGATTCTGACCTGGTAGTGACATCACCTTCAGCCCTCACACATAAAGCGACAGAATTAAAAGGCAGAAGGGGGGGTACCCTAATTAATTGCGGGAAAAACATAATTTAATTTGATCAGTGTTACTTTGTGTGTGTATACATACCTCTTCCTCATGCCGCCACCCCCCCTCCCAGGCACTGCTATTAGATTTCAGACCTGAATCTGAGGATGAGAAATGGCTGCTTCTGCTGCTGGCTGCTGTTGCTGCTACCGCTGCTGCCTTTTTCTCCAGGAGGCCGGTTGCTAGGCAACTCCCTCCCCTGTGCGTTGTACTTTCTTGTGAGTGGAAGATGGTGTCTCCCAGCGGACTGTGTGAGAGAAAATTCAGATGAGGATGGCGGTAGTGTGCAGGCAGCCAGCTTTCTCTCTCTCTCTCTCTCTCTCTCTTTTTCTCTCTCTCTCTCTCATCTGTTTAAAGCAGCTTGTGAGTGTGTAGTGTGTTGTGGAGATTAAGCTGTTTTCTGATGAGGGTTATTAAGTATTAGTGCATGTCAGCACTGCACTCATTAGCAAAAAAAGGATAAGGGCTTTGTGTGGTTTGTTTGGAGGGGAAAAAAAGAGCCAGGCACCTGTTGTTTGCTCGGTGTCACCAATAGGAGCTCTAAAGAATGCCTGACTGACATGAATCAAAGGAGATGGTGACATTCAAATGTACAGAGGAAGAGAACTATAAAGAGAGACCGGGAGAGAGAGGAGGGTCTTATTCTGTGGGGTTTTGTGACAGTCCCTCCCTTTCCATGCTACAATGGCTTTTATTTGTTAACAAGGTGGAACGCCGGCCCTTTGAAAAGAGATATTTTCCCATAATATCCCTGTTGTACTCTGCTGTCAGGCCGATATTAAATCTATGTTTTGTGAGCAGCAGGTCTCTTTGTGTGCAGTGCATTCAGGCGCTATGGAGTAGGGAGTCTGCAGTGCAAATATGCCCCCACTCCCCATACAACAGCTTTGACCTAAATACAGTCGCATCATTTAAACAGATGCATTTATGAAGAAATCAAATGAACGCAGATGCCAGGGTTTTAATTATGGACATAATGGGGTTGGTTGTTGTTATTGACATTCAGAGCAGTGGTTCATCAGTGAAAACAGGATCATCGTTTGAGAAGAAAGAGCTTTGTACTGTAGCCAGCAAATGGCAGTAATTTAGAAGCGAGGCTTATTTAATGAGAAACGCCCAAGTCTGAGCTCTTAACGTCAAATGGAAGGTAATGACCAATTCTGGCCTTAATTGACACTCGTATTTGATTAGTGCACAAGCATGCGGAGTCATCCTTGTGTCAAGTTGAGGAGGGCAAAGTTAAGGGCGGTGGCGCTTTAAGTGCTTGTGGACTCTCCAAAGGGCCTCTGCAGCCAGCATGGCTCTGAATGCCTCTGGTGTTGTTTGAAAGTATTTGCGGCTCCTGACACAGAGGAGCCTTGGAGCCTTTGTCCTCGGAGCGTTGTTTACGAAGAGCCGAGAAAAGGTCCCCCCCCTGACTAGTCTGTTTAAGGTATGTTAAGAGCCAGGGGTAGAGAGAGAACATTCCTTGACGAGAGGGAGAGACGCCGAGAGAGAGAGAGAGAGAGAGAGAGAGAGAAGGAAGGAGGGAGGGAGGGAGGGAGAGAGAGAGAGGGGGGGAGGGCAGGATAGCGGGACCTTGCCAAAAGCGTGTTTATGAAGAGGTAGAGTCGACCTCATCTCCCTGAGGAAACAGCTGGCCGCGCTCAAAACGCTCCGCTGCGTTGCGCTGCCGTGCCGCTCGCTTCTTGCCTTCTCCGCCATCGCTCAAAGGCCCCCTGTTCCACTCCACCAGCGCCTGCCCGGGCCGTCTAAAAATACGCCCGTTTTTGGGAAGAAGTACCCAATTATCTTAAGGCGCCGCCGGCCGATCATCTGGCCGTGTATGAAAGAGCGAGGCATCCAGCGGAGGCCCGAGGCTGGAGCCCACCGCCTGGAGGCAGGGAGCGGGGGAGAGGCTGGAGCCCAGCACCTGGAGGCAGGGAGCGGGGGAGAGGCTGGAGGGGACAGCAGTGGGGCCCATCTGGCTTACGGACATGCGCCCAGCCCGTCTGTTAGTGATGAGATGCCTTGGCCCCTGCTCTTACTTTCCATTTTTAGAGCGGAGTGAGAGAGAGAGAGAGAAAGTTGTCTGTGTGTTTATCACCATAGTTACGGCACTGGAGACTGCGTTTTGTTTTTGTTTGGTGTGTGCTTGTGTGCTGGCATCTGTGTGTGTGTGTGTGTGTGTGTGTGTCCATGAGAGCAGTGGTGTGACACACTTATGCAGCCAGGTGTTTGGGCTACAGACGGACTCAGACCTAGCATCTGGCCTTCCTCCCGGCCCTCATCATCCTAGCGTCTGGCCTTCCTCCCGGCCCTCATCATCATCCTCTATGCCGGGCTCTCTAGACAAGCTGGTTAATAATGAATGGATGGCCGAGATCTGGCCACACAGGTCGGACTAGTGCGGAGCCTGATGTTAGTTGCTGACCAGCCGCTTTGTCACGAATGCCTTGTGTGTGTGTGTGTGTGTGTGTGTGTGTGTGTGTGTGTCTGTACCGCTCCGCTCTCTCGGGCGGTTCTCCTGAGGAGTGTGTCTGGGCCCTGGCCGAGTGTGAGCACACAGCCAGAGTTTCTGGAAGTGAGCGATGGCGCTTTGACGGGAATGACAGGGAAGAACATTCTGCTGCTTGCAGCAAAACTCTGGAGGCGTGTGTGTGTGTGTGTGTGTCTGTGTTTGTGTGTTGACCTGTCAGCAGGAGGATGAACCAGTGTATCCGTGTGGGTGAGTGTGTGTGTGAGTGTGTGTGTGTGTGTGTGTGTGTATGTGTGTGTGTATTGTCCTGTCAGCATGAGAATGTGTCAGTGTGTATACGTGTGTTTTTGTGTATGGGCCTGTCAGCAAGAGTGTGTGTATATGTGTGTGTGCACAAACCTGTCAGCAATAGAATGTGTTAGCACTCCTATGTGTATTTCTGGCCTCGGACACTTGAACGTGTGTATCTGTGCGTGCCTTTCAATAAGAGTGTGCACTTGCACTTGCATACACATAGGCAAGTGTGTGTCTGTGTGTGTGTGTGTGTGTGTGTGTATGCACATGACAGAATGAGATCCCTTCTGTCTGTGACAGGCTGTGGAGTGGTCAGAGGGTGTATACATTGTGTGTGTGTGTGTGTGTGTGTGTGAGTGTGTGTGTGTGTGTGTGTGTGTGAGTGTGTGTGAGCAGTCAGTGTGCATATCTCCAGCATGTGATGGAGCTCTTCCAGAGTGTCTGTGCTCTTCAGAGCTGCGGGGGAGAGAGAGCCTCTTCTTCCAGCAGCTGGCCTCATGTGATGCAGGGTGACAGGGATGACTGGTGCGCCACAGCAGCCCCCTACACACACACACACACACACACACACACACACACACACACACACACACACACACACACACACACACACACACACACACACACACACAGACACACACACACAGAGTCAGATGTATCGACACTCTAATAATGGCATGCTCACACACACGCACAGACATACACTCACACACTCAACGCACGCACACGCACACGCACAGTGACAGTGACACACAGTTTGGCACACAATGAAATGGACACTCAAACAAGACACATACAGTATGGGTGTGTACACATTCACATAGCTTGCTATTGATATCCCAACATCCCAGAGTTCGCCTCACATTGCACAGCGTTTGCGGCAAAACAAACACAGAGCACCCAGATTGGTTGTACCCCCCCCCTCTCTCTATGTCTCTCTCTCTTTGTCTCTCTCTATCTATCTTTCTTTCTTTCTGGAAGTGACAGGGGAATAGAAAGGGAGAGAGGGAGTCAATTTGTAATGACTGGGAGGCTGTAGTTCTCTTCTGAGTTTTCTTCTCTTCTCTTCTCTGAGTGGTTTGTGCCACGATGCACTGGGCTCCAAACCAAATATGTCAGTCCTCCCCCACCACCAGCACAACCTGCCACCGCCTTGATGAAGGAGTGCAAAGAGAGGGATGACAAGAAAGAGCCTTGATGAAGGAGTGCAAAGAGAGGGATGACAAGAAAGAGAGCGAATGGAGAATGGAAGAGAATGAAGCCGATAGAACGAGAGGAAGTGTATGTATTCACAATGGATGAAAGGACTGGAAACAGCTGCTTAATCCTGACCCTTTCCACCTCTCTCTCTCTCTCTCTCTCTCTCTCTCTCTCTCTCTCTCTCTTTCACCCTCTGTCTTATTCTCTCTCTTTGTCTCTCTCTCTCTCTTTCTCTTCTCTCTCTCTCCCTGCTCTTCTCCCTGTTCTCTCTTGAGGTCAGGGTCTGTGCTCAGGAGGTGATTTAGTTTTATTCAGAAAAAGGAACAAAAACGGATGAGCGAACGATAGAAAGAGAGAGAATATGGAGGGGGAGATTTGGCTCAGGAGAGATGGAGAGAGCCACATGTCAAAACAAGAGGAAACTGATAGCCCCCCCCCCCCCCCCCCCGCCTCACTCCGTCTCTGCCTCCCCCTCAAACAAATCTTGAGTCCTGTAAGCACAGGAACACGCAGACCTCTTCTGATCCCTGCTCCTCCATTAACCTGATTAAACGTCACCCCCCCTCCTCCCTCCACCCTCCTTTACCCCCCCCCCCACCACCACCTCCTCCTCCCTTTCCTCGCTTACGGCATACCCATAAACCCTCCCCTAGGAAGGCCGCCTCGAGGAGCGCCTCACCTCAGCCCCTGGTACTTAAATACACACCCATGTGCCATTTTTTAACGTGTGAGAAGTGCAGAAATATAAACAGCCCCGCTACACACACAACCCCCACCCTCCAACACACACACATACACACATACAGACACCCCAACGCGATCCAGGCTAAGCTTAATGCAAGGCTTTATGTTGGAGAGCGAGGCAGACTCTGTCTACTGCAGATTTACAGATTAGAAGGGATCTGGCCCGAGCGCAGCTAACAGGAAATCCTGCTACCCCATTCAGTGCCACGGCCGGCAGGCTGCAGGAACATATGCGCATGAGTGATATAGCAGATCTGCATCGGTCTCCACACGCACACACACCAGCATGTTTACACCGCAGTACATACGTACACATGCTAATTCAGTGTCAATATGAAAACGCAATGCATGAAAAATCACATTCTGCACAGGCTCAAAATTATTTTTTCACACTACAGTGCACATGACTGCACATTATTAGCCACATCGGAAGACAAATGCAGTTCATTAAACCCTACTATGGTTTGCATTATCATTCGTATCAGTCGTGCAATAACGTTACTGTAGATTGATCATTCTAAAATGTGGATGATGAGTGGTTGCCTGACACATGGAGCCTCAGAGTCAGCAGCACTCACTGCAGAGGCTGGTTCCCTGGGCCGCTGGATTGGTTTCACCTTCAGTTCTGAAGCCTTCGATGAGCCCATCCCCACCTGGGTGGAGGAGAGCGGAGGGCAACTCTTGTCTGTTGCCATGGAGACTGTTGCCCTGATTTTCCTTCCTCTCTCCTCTTTTCTTTCTCTCTCTCTCCATTTCTCCCTTTGTCGCTCCTGAAGGCCCGCATACTTGCACAGTTGTATGTATCAACTCCCAAGGAAGAGGAAGTTCGAGACAAGTATTTGGAGGATGAGAGGGAAGTAGAAGGAGTGAGAGAGAGAGAGAGAGAGGAAGAGAGAGAGAGAGAGAGAGAGAGAGAGAGAGAGGCAGTGAGTGTTGCGCTGCTTACCATAACTGAATGATCAATCATTCCACTCACCTCCATTAGGCAAAGAGGAAGTGAAGTGGGGAGAATTATAATCTCCAGGCTTATGACACGCTAACAGTGGCACGGCTGGCCTCCCATCCAGAGAGAGTAGAGACAGAGCAGCAGCACATCTCACTGCAGTTCTTTGGAATCCTTCATTGGACATCTTTTTATTACTTGTGGAGGGTAGCCCATCTCCTTTTCTTTCTTTTGATTGATCCTTATCTGTGGTTTGGCCATCATATGTGTTTTTGTGTGTTGGAGCCATTGTTGGGTTAATAGGGCATGTTGGCAGGGGGGTGGCGGGGTGCATTTGTAGTGTTGCGTGCGGTTGCTGTCCTGTTGCTGTGCTGTCTGGAGATGTGGGGGGCAGACCTTCAGTATCAGCGCTTTTCAGCCCCTTCAGGTCCACACCAGCAGAAATGTCTGCCACTGCCCCGGCTCTTTAAAGATTGATATCAGATTGAATGCTGGCTTGACTGCAGTGCACTGTGTCTGGCTCTCTATCACACACACACACACACACGCACAGAGACAGGCACACACATACACACATACTAAATTATGTGTGCACACAGAAACACACACACACACACACACCTCATCATGGCTGAGGCAGTGGATGTCTGTGTACCCTGTGTGTGTCTGCCCTCTGGCATTTGCTCATTCAGTACTCGACCCTCCCAGACACACACCCAGCCCTCCCTGCTCTGCTGCTACTTTGTGTCAGTGTGTCTGAGTGGTGTGTGTGTGTGTGTGTGTGTCCTGCTATCCCATGGGCCCTCTCTTACTCCTGTTTTGTGTGTGTGTGTGTGTGTGTGGGCGGCCTCAGCCGTCAGTCCTGTGGAGCGTGCGCATGCGCCGGACCAAAAGTGACATTTTGGGATCAGAGGGAGCGCGGCCGGAGAAATATGTGCCACGCTTAAATAATCCAACAGGTCGGAAAAATTTCAGCCGCTGAATAATAGATGAGGCGTTGTCAGGGGGGCAAGGGGAGGGGGCAGGGCATGGGGCTGGTGAGAGAGAGTGTGTGTGTGTGTGTGTGTCTGTGGGGATCATGTCCAGAGCCAAAGAGCTGCTGGAGAGCTCACCACTATTATTACACTAGCCTGCAAGGTATGAGCAGCAGCATATTCATTCTACTCGGCCCTCTCAGCCTCAGATAGCTGCCTTTGGGTATGAGGTTTTGTGTGTGCGTGTGTGTGTGTGTGTAGAGAGAGAGAGAGGGGGAGAGTGAGTATGGAAAGATAAAGAGAGGGACAGAAGGCATATGGAATGGTCATTTGTCAGTTTGGCCACATAATGCTACCTGGTTCATCACCACTTTCATTTTCCTTTTATCTCCACCCCTTGATTCCCTCCAGTCATCTATGTAACATTACTCACTTTATCTCTATCGGAGGCCCACATATCTCCCTCTATCCTTCTCTCTCTCTCTCTCTCTCCCCAGTCCCTCTCTCTGTCCTGTGTGGTGGTGGGGAGGTGAGCAGTGTTCTGTCTCCAGTGCTAATTGGCTGCATCCGTCTCAGGCTGTCCGTGGCAGAGTGCGGGCTACTCGCGTGACTTATGACGGCGCTGCAGCCCACCGCATCATTCTCCCTTCCCTCCGCTTCCTCTCGCGTGCTCCCGCTTCGTGTCCCTGCTCCATCCGACACACACACACACACACACACACACACACACACACACACACACACACACACACACACACAATATCTCTCCATCTGTAGTTAAAGGAATGCAGGAACAGTTGCCTGTGCATGTGTCTCTTTACACACACATATACACATACGCACACACACACATAGACACACACACACACACACACTAGGGTGGTCCTTATTTTTTAACTTTTAAAAGTTCATGCTCTCACCCCACAAATATGTTTGAATAAATAAAAAAAACAATTGGGCAAATTTTTATCAATATTTAGAGGTTGCTCAAGACCTTTGAAGTTTAACACATATTGTGCAATGTGCATATATTTGGGATTTTTCACGTATTATGTGATGCATTGTGCTAGCATGTATAATTGTTTAATAATATATGCTTACAGTATGACAGCAATGGACTTATTTGACCATGCAGTCAATGACAATGTGTATTGATTATTGGTGACCACATGTGGTGGTTTTACCTACATCACCTAATGAATCTTAAAATGGGAATTCCATATTGTCCATGCAAATTTACAATGACGATTTGCTGATCTCATCTGCTGATTCCGGTATTTCCCAATAATATGGTGTTGTGAGCAATTTTCATAGCAACTCCTGTTTTAGTTGTGATATGTCTTTCAAAGCAAGAACACTTCAATGTGAATGAAGCACAGTAGACAATATTACACCGAGACAATGGCTGAAGCAACACGAAGCAAGTCCGCTATATGGTTACTCGGATCAGAAGAGACTGAAATAACTGGAACAAAGTTACCCTCCAAGAAGCAGGTTTCATGTGTGTTGTAATATCAATTTCAATTTAATTTCACTTATAGAGCGGCAAAACATTACTCATGTGTCATGACGCTTTACAGAGTGTTAAACATTTAAAGAGAGCCCATGAGTAACAGGGGCGAGGAAAAACTCCCTAGAATTGGAGATACATATAGGAAGAAACCTCGAGCAGATCCACGACTCAAGGGCCAGACCCAAGGGTATCACATAAAACATTGAAAAAAAACTTCATGAAAGTGCAACAGCGGTGATTAAAGAAGTCTTGGTATTCTAGGACAAGGCTAGGATTTCCGTTCGTCCCCAACATCATGCCATAAAACAACTGGAAACACTTCAGGACAAATGGCAGAAGCCAACAAAAATGCCAAGAGAACTTCCAAGACTCAGCAGTCTAATGTAGAGGCCTTTGTAGACCAGTTAGGAGACCTGTTTGATATTGCATTTCAGGATGCACTCATTCATCTCAAGAATCCATAAGATAGAGACTTTCCTCTGGCCCATAGTGAAAATGGACGTCTCAGGTGTACAACTGTACAATATGATGATACTATACTATAGTTAGAGTTCAACATTCTGTCATTACGTCATACAAGCATGACAAGTGATTTTGGTTTGTTTGTTTGTTTGTTTCTTTCTTTCTATGATTTTGATGTTGTATGTTGTTTACCACACTACCACAGTGCCTGTGTTATTAAACATAATATTGCATTTTTTTTTTTGTGTTCTTAAATGGTACAATTTCTGCAAAAATTAGCGATTCCGGAAATATTCAAAGGCCTTGAGCAACCTCTAGATATTGTGGGAACAATTCAAAATGTTGCACAGTGTGTTTTTATTGATATCCTAACACATTTAGGGGGTGAGAGTTAAACATTTCCAAAAAACATTTTTTACCCCATATAAGGACCACCTAACACACACACACACACACACATCTCCACATGCCACAGACACACACAGCACAGGCTGAGGCCCATGTGTGCTCTTAATCATCACAGGAGAGGCTTTCATGCTTGTCACAGCGCCCAAGAGCGATGCTGGCGCTCCGCATGCAGAGGATCACACGCCCTCGTATAGCTGGAGAGCTGGACTCCCCTAAGGGTAGGGTGTTAAAGCTAGGATGGCCAAGACTGACCAACTGCAGTGTAGAGCAGGCTTATCTGCGTACTCAGATAAACCTGCTCTACACTGCAGTTGCTTGTGTAACAAAGGGACCTCAAACAAAAAGAAGAATCAGATGCTGGCGATCAGGAGAGGAAGGTCCGCTCAGTCAGAAGACAAATTGTAGCCGCCGATGTTTGGCATTAAGAGAGGTAGATGTTATTTCACTGATTGTTTGTGTGTGTGTGTGTGTTTTTCAGTGTGACAGGCACACAGACTAGGAGAGAGTGTTTATGTGCTACTGTGTTGGGCAGTGTGAGTGTGTAAAAAGAGGAGTAAAGTGACAATCAGAGAGAGAGAGAGAGAGATCGAGCTGTAGCCAGTGGCCGTGCTGTGAGTGTGGGTGGCCAGCAGGTTGAGTAAATGCCTGTCAAGGTCACCTCCTTCCTGCGCTCCATCTCTCCATCCCTCCATCCCTCTCTCCGACGCCAATCCAGACCAAAATCCACTCCCTGCGGCGGCACTCCAGCCCAGATAAATCACCAGCATGCTGATCCTGATCCTCTCCTCCTCTTCGTTTAGCGATAGTGTGCTTTAGCATCCGGTGTGATTGACAGGTATCAGCGGTGTCCCTCCCACCCCCTGGAGCCCGGGGTAATTAAACTAGTGAATATGCTCCAGAGTCTATTATCTTAATTAGCAGGGGCTGATATGAAGAGGTGGGGCTGTTGTTGGCGAGGAGTGGATTTTGGAGTGGGGGGGTTAATTTGCCCCTGACCTGCAGCCCGCTCACTCCCCACTGGGACTCTAAACGGCTTGTGAAAGCTCACCTGGGGGGTGTATCAGGCCTGCTCTCAACACCAGCATCAGTCACACACAGGATCACCTAGGTCCTGCTGTGTGTGTGTGTGTGTGTGTGTGTGTGTGAGATAGAGAGAGAGAGAGAGAGAGAGAGAGAGAGAGAGAGAGAGAGAGAGAGGTGCCTTTTCCACTGTGCAGGGCATTACAGACCTAAGCTGCTAAGAAACTACTTGTCTAGGATGACAGGGAGGCATCACCATGGTAACAGGCGAAGACACAATGTGTTGTCGTCCGGGCCCTTTGTGAAAAAAAGTCCCAAGTGTTTGTCGAGGAGAGAACTACAGAAGCATTTGATTGTGACCTCCTGTTGCTCCCTCTCTTTCAGACAGACAGACAGAGAAACAGACACACACACAGACACACATAAACACACACGTCATCCCCTCATTAGCCCCTTGCTGAGCGCTAAGATCAGGTGAGACCCCTTCTCCTCTCCTCTCCTCTCCTCTCCTCTCCTCTCCCTCCTCTCTCGTCTCATCCCTGTCGGAGAGCGTGCGACCTTTCCTCCGTGTGGCCCTTGCTCATAATGGCCTCCTTGTCACCATATTATTACTCAGCTCCATGATGAGCTGTCATCCCTTATGCAAGGCCACCCACGCCAGCCACATTCCTCTGCCACGTCCCGACCAACCTTCTGTCTCCCCGCATGCCTCTGCTCACTCTCCCTCCTTTTATCTCTCCCCTCTTTGTCTTCCTCCCTCTCTCTCTCTCTCTCTCTCTCTCTCCATCTCCTCTTCTCTTCTCGCTCTGTCTTTTCATTATTTTTGTCAGCCTTTAGTGCTCGTGCCTAATGTGTTTGGAGCGTCTGCCGCGACGCCAATCAATTGGGCGCGTGAGTCACCTGGAGCGGGCGGCAGGGCGATGGGGGGCCGTGTTCTGCCGGGCCACCTCGCCACCCGGCCGCCTTTATTGCTGCGGCGGTGGAGTTAATAAAACAATGCCTTGCCAATACGCCAGCACTCAGCCCATTACTCTCACCTGCACTGTGTACAAGTGTGTGTACTCGTGCGTGTGCAGGGATGTGAGTGCTGATGGCTGTACCTGTGTGTGTACCGACACACACAAACACAAACACACACACACACATACACACACACACACAGTGGCTCCCAGTCCCTATTTCTCTCTGCTAAGAGTATGATCGTAGCTGACACTGTGCCTGTGTGCCAAATGCAGAGAGGCATGGGTGTATTCATCAGAGGCTGCTGTTTGAATGGTGGGTCTGAGTGTGGACTTAGGCTGCATACACTACACGCTGTGCCCGGGCCCAGTTGACAAACAGAGTGCCGAGCTGATTGAATCTCCGCTTGGCGTTTTCATTTGATTGAACGGAATCAGGTATGCGGTGGCCGCTCCGCTAGAAGGCTTTATTGAGCCCCCGCTAAAATGACTTGGGCCCCATTGCCAGCTTACCACTTACAGCCTTAGGAAGAGAGCAGGAGAGGGAGGGAGGGAACATGGGGTCCCCAAAGTGCTGGCAGCGTGGTGGTCATCGATTATTCACGTCTCCATGGCTGGTCTGAATAGGATCGCCCACTTTAAAAGCATCAACCTGTATTACCAGCAATCAGATTTATGATGTACTCTCTGGCATGAAGCAAAAAAGGGGAACAAGCAACCTCTCTACAGGAAGTACTGTGTGTGTGTGTGTGTGTGTGTGTGTGTACACAGTAAGAACCAGAACAATAGTTTCTCTGTGGGGAATGTATATGAAGAGGACTGTTTGGTGATTTGTGCGTTACTTAAGGTGATTGCCTCCACAGTGACGTGGCCAGGGGGGGTTGGGATGGAGGGTTTGGGTGGCGACACTGGGGACGCAGGTTCTGTAGGTGGAACCAATTCATCTCTCCTTTGTGCTTTGCAGTTATGCAAATGTCGATCGAGACCGGCTCAGCTTTCACATGTATATTTTCCTCCATAATTCCCCTGCTTTCCACGTTCTTGCCTGTTTGATGAGCTGCAAAACCAGGTCTATATCTGCATATCAGAGGTCCATTACCCCAAATGTAATCGAAAGGTTTCCCTCAGGTGTCACGGTGGCTTCTCCACTTTCTCTCTGCCATGAGAGGGAGAGAATTCTTGTTTTTCAGTCTGCTGCTCTTTGATGGTGGAGAGTCTCAGTGAACTTCGATTTGCGGCTCTTTTTATTCCTCCATCTGCTCAGACCTCGCTCTCATCCGTCTGTGTGACTCACTGTGCGAAACACCATGTGGATTGATTTATCACAACTTTTCTTCTCCAAGCTCTCTCTCTCTCTCTCTCTCTCTCTCTCTCTCTCTCTCTCTCTCTCTCTCTCTCTCTCTCTCTCTCTCTCTCTCTCTCTCTCTCTCTCTTCCTTTTTCTTTTTTCGTCCCTCCCTGTCTTGGCTGGTGAGTGGTGCAGCCTGGCTGGGCTCTTTGGAAATTAAACAGTTAAAGTGGATTTTATTTGGATCGTACCACCATGGGGGTATGGGGTGCGCCACAGAGTTAACTAGCTCATCTAAATGCAAATAAGCATCAGGGTGTGAGGTCCATCACTGGAAATGCAAGGGAAAATGTTTATGGAGAGGAATGTGTCTCAACATGGAAAGAGGGTGTGAAGGATGTAAATTAAACTCACACACACACACACACACACACACACACACTTTGAGACATTTGTAAATATATTAAACTGAAATGAATCATGAGCCAAAAAAGCAGAATGCAAATAGTAGGCCTAACTGATAACTGATAAGATGTTTCCCACACTTCCAGATAAAGAGTATAAGTATATATACTCTTTTGATCCCGTGAGGGAAATTTGGTCTCTGCATTTATCCCAATCCGTGAATTAGTGAAACACACACCGCACACAGTGTACACATAGTGAGGTGAAGCACACACTAATCCCGGCGCAGTGAGCTGCCTGCATCAACAGCGGCGCTCGGAGAGCAGTGAGGGGTTAGGTGCCTTGCTCAAGGGCACTTCAGCCGTGCCTACTGGTCGGGGTTCCCCGGCAACCCTCCGGTTACAGGTCCAAAGTGCTAACCAGTAGGCCACGGCTGCTCCAAAAGACAGTACAAAAGCAGGATAGACTTGCTTGACCAGAATGCATTTTGTCCAGTAATGGAACCAGAGGTGGTTTGGTACTTTGGTCCGTTATGTAAAGCACTCGTGGAAGAATGTGTATATGCTGGTGGGGGTGAGGATGACTGGAGTGTTGTTTCGCTGTGGTTGATGAGGGCTTGTCAGGGTTCAGCAGCAAGCCTAAAACAAGACAAGAGTGGGGCACAACATGGAATCAAAGCCTCCAAGCCTGTCTTCTTAGACGAAGGAGCGGATAGTTTCTCCTTGTTTTGTTGTCTTGGAGCACAGCCAAGTGTGACGAGATAGCAATCTCGCCTTTTCTTTTCCCACGGCCGCACTCCGTCACGGGCAGGTGGAGCCCACAGAACGTGCGCAGCAGCACATGGACAGATGGGAAGCCTGAGCCAACTAGGAAGGAGTGCTTCTTTACCTGCTGACAGAGTGACATAGCTGAGAGGCGGTGCTTCAGAACCCTTCAAAATGGCACCAGCTGGTGGGTGAGGGCGCCACCACAGGTTAGATAGAGTGATACAGAGGGCAGTGTCAGACCCAGCAACCCCACCGCCACTGACATTGACAAGTTATGGAAAGGCTGAGATCTTGAAAATATTCTCACTTCTTCGTTTGCTCTATGAAATGTGGTCAATCATAACCACAATTCACTGTTATTGCACAAACCATTTGTGGTAAGACAGCCACAGTGATAGTGAGATAGGCCCTACAACCTTTTATTATTGGTTAAATGCTGTGCGGGTGATTGAGCTTAAGCTGAGGGGTATTACACAGCTACAGGTCAGTGTGGTAACCCTGGATTTGAAAAGAGGCTTTACGCCGTAAGACATTTTCACAGCAGGCTGACTGCTCCTTCCATAGAAGTTGGAGAGGTAGTATTTGTTTTTCTCTCTTTTTTTCTTTTTTTTTCTTTGGAGCCGTTCCTTATTTTCTTCCAAGTTGATGAAGTAATTTCCCCTGACTTTTTCAGTGTCATGGCACTTTCCCTCTGTAAGGATGAAGATATGACATCAAAAAGCAGTTCTAAAACTTAATTGGCAGAACACATTAAATGTTTAAATTTCTCCATGATAAAGCTTTTATATTTGCCTTAATTGAATCAGGGCGTTTGCAGTCCCACTGACCCTTATTTCATTAAAGCATACCATTAACAGCACTTTTAGTGTGACGCAGCCGCAGGGGGACTGTGTGAAGTCTATCGGGCCGGCCCGTCGCTCGGCTTGCCACGTCTGCCTGCCACACGCGCCAGGCCTTCGTTAGAGCTGGCACCGCTTCCCCAACCGGGCGTAAGCACAGAGCTGATTGCAATATCAGCTGTTCCAGTGGAGCAACCGCGCCCCTCGGTCCCTCTGCCGGGCCGACGCGTGGCTTCTGGGGCCTAATCCCCACTGCGCGCCTTCCTCGGCGCCGGCGCCGCTCTGCTCTGCCCCACTGATCAGGCCGTCTTTTCTTATGTAGCCTGTGCGTTTTCCAGCGCTGGAAAAAGTCCATATAGATTACCTGGTGCATGATTAATGGCACATAATGATATGGCATGTGAGATGCCGCTTGCTAAAAATTCCATTACAGCACTGGAGAATTAATGATTTCGATCATCGTGCTGTTTAATGACGGCTAATGAATTGCTCTATTTATTCGGCCATGTGGCTGTTTCTGAGTACTTTGAAGTGATGCGATAATTGCACCTCTATAGGCCTACCCACTCTGGTGTAAAAAACCCTACTGATGCGCCTGGGTTTGTTCCTACTGAGGGCTGTTAAAAAACCGGGCCGTTTGGATGGGTTTCGACCCTTGTGGAATGAAGGCCTTCTTCCAATTGGACCTCTCAGGATTTGAGTAGTCTCTCCTCCTCAGAGCCAGCTGACGGCGAGGTTTCACTCTCTCTCTCTCTCTCTCTCTCTCTCTCTCTCTCTCTCTCTCTCTCTCTCTCTCTCCTCTCCCCATTTTGCTTATCATCCCTTGCTCTGCCAACCACCATAATTACCATCTCTTTTCGTCACTGTCTGCCGATCACCTTTTCCCTTTGTTGCATGGCTCTCTTGTTCTTACAGGGCATTTTAGTGGAATTTAGCTCCCAAATTTTTGGGCACATCTGTGCTAAGTAGTTAAAAAAAAAAAAAGGAACAGTATCCAGCTGATTATGTTTTTCTTTTTCTCTCACTGTTATGCTTTGGTGGGGCAGTGTTTATACTGCACACAGCCCAGTGCTGTGGTGCACAACATGCTGGACGTATCTGATCAGATAAGCCTGTCAGAATTGAAACTGTCGACAGGCCATCTTCCTGTCAGCCAGCGATCCCTGTTATCTGGATAGGACTCACTCTCTTTTTTTTTTCTGGATGTAGATATTGACATGTCATCCCGCCCCTTTCTAAAGCTTTTCTGAGCATGCTCTAGACGGAGGTCAGGGGTGAGTGACGCGCTCTCCTCTTGAGGGAAGCGGCCATATCTCATTTTAAGCGTGGCTGATTTATCACGGTAGAGGATCTCTGAGGCCTGAACGGTTAATGTACTGTAGGGCTTGATATGCTGCTGATGCTTTTACGGCTCTGTTAAGAACACACGGTGTCCTCGCTTGGCGATGAGCTTGGACTGGCTCGAAAAGATGCAGCAGCTCTAGCCTGTACTCCCCTCCCACTCAGAACCACTCATTATTAGTCCTTCTCTTTTGACATGAGGGTGTCTGTGTTGTGTCTCTGAGCATAAATCACCTCCTAGTCGGCTTCACTGCAAAGTGAGGAGGCTTCATTTTCAACCTTGAGAAAAGGTCTATTTGAAGTGCGTCTGTTGAGGATCGCATAGGACAACAACAACATCAATCCGCCAACCACCTTTCATCTCAACAAAAGACAACGGCTCTAACTGCCATGAACAAGAGTTACCCCTTCAGGCTAGAACTCCTGTGTTCCCTTAGTCGGTATGTTTTGTAATGTGATCTGGTTGGGCTGGAGGTGGTAAAACACACAGCTCATTGTCCCTGACCTCCCCCCCTCCCCCTCCCCCACATGCCGCACAGATGATCTGAGGAGAGTTGCAGTTGGTGTATAAACACGTCGCATGATCTCATGAACCTCAGCTCTCAGTCGTGCGCTTTAAAGAATGTGGTATTGTCGGCTGAACTGGAGGTTGAACACACAGAAACCCACAGAAATGTGTGTGTCACATGTGCACACACACACACACACACACACACACACACACACACACACACACACACACACAGACACACACAAGTAGATCCATTCCCATTCTCCAGTGCACACACACACACCCCTCCCCTTCCAGAGTGGGGCTCTCCCTGATTGAGTCCACGTGGAATACTACTTCACACCAAACAGGAAACCAATGACATCACTGCATCCTGCCTGATTTGGCGTGTGGCCCTGTGACATCGTTCCCTCAGGGAGCTGTTGTGGAACCTTCTCAGCGTGTTGCCGAAAGAAACATGTCGTCTCTGCTTCTCTTTAACCTGATGCTTTCATTTCCTGTGTCGTAGCACTCTGTGGAATACATTTAATAGCACATCCTGCTAAGACTTTGAAAGCATACCATTAGCAATTCATAAGATAGAACACACAGAATGACAAATGTCTTGATGCCATGTTCTCCATTTTGAATGTGTTCTTTTAATAGTATACAGTAAAAAGCATGCTAATGCTACTAAATCAATACATAGGGTTCTCTGGATCTTTGGGATGAACTCGAGGTTAGTCAACATTCAATGGATGTAAATGCATCTTGAACGATATGACCTTATGTCACCCAATTACCTGTTGAATTAAAACATAGCTCACATAGCTTTCACATATCTTTCATGAATTAATGATGCTGTTGAAAGATTATTTAGAATGGCTTATTTATGTATGTTATGTACCCAATCAATACAATGCCTACAGCAGTGAGTTTTACATCAGAGACAGAAACAACAGTGAGAGCACTTGGTACTTGGTGGTTGTATCTGGTTGGGAGAGTGATCTGGGAGGAAGCATTGGATTGAAGGCTAGAAACAGCCATATTGTAGAGATGACATTGATTGAACATATTGGCATTGTATATTTACACCAGTAAGAGGTAATTGCTCACAGCAATAATACACTGTCTCTGCATTGCCCAGCCTTTACTGAAACAGAGGAATGTTTACACAACCTCTATTGAAACAGACACTTTCCACCCAAAGCCCATTTTAAGACATTTTGTGTGTTCAGTAAATCAGACATCTTATACATATCCAAGCCCAAGTACGCATGGAGCTCTCTCACCTGTAGCACGTAGACTAATTGCACACCAAGTGCAGTGAGGGAGGGGAAACAAAAGCGAAGGAGGGACGTGTTTTGCTGTCAGCGCTGTGATCCACAGAGGACAGGGAAATGATGTGTTGGACCGAATGGAGAGTAAATTCCGCAGATGAGTGCGCGGCAAATTACAGACTCGGTGCGAGTGAGGCTAAACCACAACAAACCAGAGAGCAGCTCATCTATATGCACACACAGACACATGTAATTATTGCAGTCGGAAACGAACAAGTGAGGGAATGGTAGTTGGTGGACAGAATTAGTTGTGTGGTCAAGAACACATGGAGTCAAACCCAGGTCAAATTTTATTATTTTAAAGCGATCATAACCTCTACTCCAGATGTACAGTACCCCTTCATGGTAGATGCAGGAATTTGTAGGCCTTATGTCTGGCTGGATGAATGGCTGACTCCTGGAGAAGCAGCTCTGGAACAAGCATAACCATAGCTGCAGGTATTTGCTCTCATTTATTCTCATCTCATTTTAATCTCAAGACTAACACTGCAGGATGGAAGCAAGGCCTCCTGTCGTCTGATTTGTTTAACAGTGGAGCAACCTGTGCAGCGAAGTCCCCCAGCCTTTCTCTCTCTCTCTCTCTTTCTTTCTTTCTTTCTTTCTTTCTTTCTCTCTCTCTCTCTCTCTCTCTCTCTCTCTCTCTCTCTCTCTTTCTCTTTCTCTCTCTCTCTCTCTCTCACACACACAAACACTCTGTTTCTCTGTCTCTATCTCTCTCTTTCCCAAATGGGATTAGATGTGATTCCCTGATGTTAAGCACAGATATGTTTGTAAGGCTCATTGTTTTTGTTGGAGTGGAGCCACAATACCCAGGAAGAGCGCAGTGCCCAGAGAGCTTCTTTCAGTATTGCCACTCTCCAGGTGGAAGTCAATAGGTTTCCCCTGTCTAAGCACACGCCATACCTCAGCTTGTAATTTAATCATTTTGCAGGCCTCTCGACTTGAGAGTTTTCAGTAGAATTGCATGTGTTGTGCAGTGCTTGTCTTAAGACTTTTGGGGACGGCATAGTCTGTTTCTTTTCATGCTGTAGGCCTTCGGTTTTGTCATTAGATTGCGTTACGCGAAATCAAGATTTTGTCTGCTTACTACTGAAGCCAGGAAATGTGTGTTGAGTGCTGATTCAGCATCAATATGGCATTACCTATCATCATTGGCATTTAGTAGAAATGCTCAATTTGGGTACGGGCAGATATAGATTTATGCTTGCAGTAGCTGACAGGGATTCTAAAGGGGATTCCATGCTGCCGTGCTGCGTGATGCGCCTCCTAACTAATCTGTGTGAAGTGGAGCAGTCTTCTGGAGGCAGCGAGGGGTTTAGGCGCTGCTGTCAGGCCCATCTGGGCCCAGGTTCTGTTTTTCTCCTCCCAGAGTCCCTTTAGAGCGTCAGCCCATCTGAGGGGAGATTGTTTTCCGTCCTTCAGCTGCATGCGGGGTGCGTCGCAATTTTTCGCAGGACCTCAAAAGCCAGAGGTGTCGGAATTTACGGGAGAGAGAGAGAGAGACTGAATGTTGATGGAGGTAGAGAGTGGAAGGTTAGCAGGGAGTGAGGAGAGGCACGGAGGACGGCTTAAGTTTGATTGGCGGCTCGTGGGCGTGGAGGAAATGAATCATGGCTGCCTCTCTGCTGGCTGTTATTTTCAAACCTGCCTGACGTCCCGGTGCTCTCCATTTTCCAAGCATCTTCGACTGCTTCATCTCCATCCTCATCATCATAGGAGCCTGAGCACCACAAGGCACTCTGTGGAGAGACGTCTTCAAAGCTCAGCTCTCTCCAATGCTTCTTTCTCTCTCTTTCTCTGTATGTCTATCTCTCTCTCACACACTCTCTCTCTTTCAAAACGAAAGGGCTGGATCAGACATGAAACAAGGCGTTTGAGCGTTTGATCACTGTAATGGATTCCAACCAAAGCGAATCTCTCGCTTTCTACCTCCCTCTCTCACTCACTCACTCACTCACTCACTCACTCACTCACACACTCACACACACACACATACACACATACACACATACACATACACATACGCCTACAAACAGACACACACACTCATATGTTGGTGTTAGCCCCTCTTGCTCATCCAGTGGGACAGAGGTATTTGGTAGTGGTGGTGGTTATATGTGGGTGGGTGGGTGTATGGTGGGTTTGGAGGGCCACAGCATGTTCCTCCATTATGCCCTCTCCGTTATGCCCAAGCTCTCACCACTCGCCTGCCTGTTCTGCACCAAATCCCCCCCACCCAATTTCCTCCTCAAAATGAGGAGGCCCGGATGGCTAATGCTTTGTGACAGGAGTCACAGAGACAGCCCTGTTGCATTAATCATTACACAGTGCATGGCATTCCTCCTCCTCCCCTCCCCGAACACCCACACGTTCCCATTCAGACCATGTACACATGCCAGCCATGTGTCAGAAAGGCTACCTAGTGTATGCCACTACTGTAGCCTTGCACCCATTCATTTCACTCCTCTACTGATAACGTTGTTTATATGTGAACTGGCATATCTATTTTCATCTCAGGAAGCACAGGCTGTTGGCGCAAGGTGCTGGGAAAGCATTTCTGTTGTATTTGACCTGCTTTAGATGAAAGAATATAGTTGAGGAACTGTTTACATGCTGCTGGTATGATAAGTATAGTTTATTAGTAGCTTAAAAATCACCTTTTGGATGATTTTTAAGCAAAGTTTGACATTAGAGATTACATCCATCTTATAATCATTGCCTAATAGGGGCTATACAGTGTACATATTTGTGTTAAAGTAGGCAGCCCATTCATTTGGTGTCATGGTAAGATTTCACATAGAGTACAGACAAACATATAGCTGTACTGTAACTAGTACCCCACTAGAGCTCCTGAAGTCCACCCTTCTTGGTTAAAAGAAATCACTAATGTGAATGGACAGTTAAAAGCTTGGTTAGACTGCAATGTTTTTCCTAAAGTCTAATGCATGTCCTGTTTCTGCAGCCAAAGTGGTCAGATACAAACCTTTTTGTTTTTCCAGCATCTGGTTACTTAGAGATTGAAATGTTTTTTGTGGCTCAACAAATAGCCACCTCATTACTCATGCTTTCAGTAGAGTAACGTCAAATAAATGACAACATTGAATAAATAAAGACAACATTGTAAACCATAATACGACTCATTTTAGGCCTCATTGCATCTCTATTGCTTTCATTATTTAGGCAAAGCTTCCCAGAAAGCTCAGTGTGGCCCGTTTAGGGTCCCTGGGCTTCTGGAAGGACCATGGATTTTTGATATTGTCACCCTTTTAATATCAAGAGTCACATGATCTCTCTCTTGTTTTGGCAGGTGATATCACTCAGAAAGGCTATGAAAAGAAGAGGGCAAAACTACTCGGGGCCTACCTGCCACAGCCTCCAGGTAAATTTTGTGGGGGGGTTTCAGCTTTGCCCCCTTCTTTGCCCTTTGCCACCCTCCAAACTGCCCCCAGATACACACATCTCCTCATTTCAGATGTTATATCAAGCATCTACATGGAAAAAAAAGTCATCGCTTTGAAGTTACAGATTTGCATTCTCAGAGGAGGAAACCCACAAACATGGCGAGTGGGAGGCTAGTGTTAATGCTATTGGGAAAGCTAGCGTCTCGCACAGTAAGATGGTTTTACGCCTCAGTTTTTTTTAGCACTGCTGAAGGAGGCTCTGTGGGCCGGAGAGGGAATCAGCTTCCTCCTAGCACACTATTCCAGAGCTTAAGATTTGAGCCGAAGGATTGTTTTCCCTCCCTGATGCCAATCTCTCCTTTCGAGCCCCTTCAAAAAATGGGATGTTTTTCTCCTCTGCTCAGAAGTAGTTCGCTTTTTTGGCGCTACACCTGTGGCACATAGCCACTGCTATGCTACGACGGCTCAGCTGTGCTTAAGGCATTAGTCACAGTGGCGGCATCTAGCCTCACAACCAGACAGGAAGTTCATCTTGCTCTTTTTCCCTCTGTTTCCTGGCCCTGGTTTATTTGTTTATCGAGAGGGGAAAAATCTGCGCAGATAAAAAAAAAAAAAAGAGGTCGCTGGTGAAAGGCGAGATTCCTGCTCTGTCCTCAGGAGCCTCATCAGATTCACCATAAACAACAGGCTGGCTTCCCCTCAGAGAGAGGCTCGCGATAGTGCTCAGCCTTTCATCTCCTTATGTAAACACTACACAATGCTGATCGCATCATCAGAAACAAACCCATCACTGGTTTAAACTTTCAAGCTCCACTGCATTTAAGGGGGGGTTCTGCTGAGATTAACTATTGTGTGGTTAGATGTTTATATATTTTTTATATCATAATCAAATGTCTTTTTTTGGACACTTTTCAAGTAGATTTAACAGATTCAGGTCGACCTAAAACGTAGGTATACATTATTCTGTAATTGAAGGTTGCAGGAACTGCTGTACACTCACAGTGTACAGTACATCTCTCAGAAATTATTCCCACTTTCTTTGTTTTTTATGACTACAACAAATATGGGCTATGAGTTGTTCTTAAATGGAGCTGTATCAGCTGCACTGACGCTCAGCTCCGAATGCACGGCGTCTGATCGTCTTCACCATGCAGCCCTGGGCTGCTAGCGAGACGGTGCGTCCAAGCGAGCGTTGGAGCGGGTGTCTCCTCATCAGATGGCGAGATCGCATTAGGCTGAACTTAATGGGAACAGGCTGAGGCCATTAGCATGAAGAGAGCCTCGCCAAAGTAATTGCTCATTTTATCTTTGGAGCCTGTGACACTGTCCTAGCCGTTTGAAGATGAACTGCTCTGTCTGTGTGTGTGTGTGTGTGTGTGTGTGTGTGTGTGTGTGTGTGGAGAGATTCTTATTCTGATACAGTGTTCCCCTTTATTTTTTGTCGAAACGTTTCAACCACCTCGTGGTCAGCTCCCCGTCGTAGTCTTGACATTTCTGAAGGTTCTCGAGAATGAAGCAGTAACGTTGCCCCGCATTGTTGATGAGCCAGGCATTCGTCACTGGGCACATCACTATGGCAACAGCAACAGGCAGCAGCAAACGGCAGAAACTGTGTCCTCAGCTGTCATTGCCCGCCAGAAATGAGGAGAGGGGGGTGGATGCGGGAGGGGAGGTGGGGGGGGGATGATATCATGATGTAGTTCAGGAGTTTGCAGTCGTGCCAGAGAGGACAGGAGAAAAGAAGGAGAGCAGCTGTGGGCTTTGGGTTCGTTCAGTGCGTCGGTTAAAATGCGTTGGAGGAGGGAGTCGGGGAGAGGGGATGGGGGTGGTGGTGGTGGTGGGGGGGTGGATCAGAGGTGAATAACGAGATGATTATTTCCAACAGCGCGGACTGCTCTGCCACCGTGGAGAATCAATCTCCAGGGCCAGCCACACTCCAGACCCGCGCGAGAGAGCATTTTTATCCAGAGAGACAGACATAATGAACCCGCTCTGCCAACCTCCCCGCCGCCCCCCACCCTGCCCACTGCCACAGGCTAGCCGGAGCTGGGTATGAAGGGCAGGGCAGTGCCTAGGCCCATGCCCACTTCCACTGACTAGACCTGACTCGACTGCCCCTGGTCTTTCAGGGACTTGGGAGTATTGGGTTACCCGTCCAGAACAACAGCTGTCTGGTCAGAGAACGCTGTCGCTCGAGGGTCATTAACTCAATAATATGTGATTGGTGGAAATGACTGGATGGCTCCACCATCATTGGAGTGGGGAGGGGCTGGTCTGGAGCCATGAGGTTAGAAGGCCTGTGGCTTTTAGGGAGGGAGGGTGGGTCAGCTAGGGGTCAGGCAGTTCATCGCAGGGTAAGGAGTCACTGCTGTGTCAACGCTGCTACTGACTGACCATAAAGGCCCACGTGTCCCCTTCTGAGTGTGTCCTGATGGTCTTGCTTTTCATTTGATGTGACCTCTAAAAAAACCTGATTATTACAGTAATAATGCATTGCAGGGCAGTACTTCCTTTTGCTCACAATTGTAGAAGAGAAGGGGGACAGGTGCTGGTGCAGAAGAATGCAAAGCATACTGAACTCAGGAGCTATCAGAGCTGCTCTTTGGTGCCAACACCAGCTGTTGGTCAGACAAACACATGCATGGATGGCATAGCACAGAGCAGAGATGCTGACACCTAGAGACAGGAGGGAGAGGAGAGGAGGTTGGATGTGGAGTGAGATGAGGAAGGGAGGGAGAATGAGAAGACAACAGAAGAATGTGGGGCAGAGAAGGGAGGAGAATAGAGTGGCGACGCAAAAGGGCTTTAGTGTGCCGAAGCTTCTCAGTGTGCTGGTCCCTCTGTCAGTGTCAGTACAGCACCCATGAGATGCATGGGATGGACCCCTAATCAAAGGAGACAGGCCGGAATGTATTGTGTAACACTATTTCTCCTTGTTGTTTCTCTCTCTCTCTCTGTCTGTCTCTACCTCACTCTCTCTCACTCACTCTCGCATTTTCTCTGTATCAATTCTGTGCCACTTTCATTTTTCCTCACACATCTATTATCTCTCTGCTCTCGCCACTCAAACATTTGATTTTCCTTCCTTCATATCATCATTTCACTCTCTCTCTCTCTCCCCCCTCTCTCTCTCCTTCCCTCTTCTCTCTCTCCCCCACTCTCTCTCTCTCTCTCTCCTTCCCTCTTCTCTCTCTCCTTCCCTCAGGACTGGAGGCGTCGATGGCGCACGAGCGCAGGCCTCCAATGGGCCCCTCCTCCGCCTCCCGCTACCACCGTCGGCGCTCCTCAGGCACCCGAGACGAGCGCTACAGATCAGGTGAGACCCCCAGCACCCTCTCCCGATGACAGCCCACTGTCCACCAGCGCCACAGACTCCTCTATACACACCATCACATATACTGATACCACCACCACTGCTATACCACAGATATATTAAACAGGCATTTTTATACACCCTAACATATACCCCATATTCCACAATGCCAATTAGGTGTATTCTCTTGGAGAATATAACCATGTTCAGATAGAGTTCATTTGTAGGAGAGTGCTTCCAACACTGCTTGCCTGCGGGAGAGGAAAGGAAAGTAGGATTTGAGAAAATCTAGTAGAGTTAAGAGAGTCTGTCCCTTCCCCTCATAAGACAGAATATCAAAGAACGTCCCTCGGCGACCATGTCAGTGGTACTACAGAATTATTTAAATTATTAGCGCTCGGGGTAGAATGGTAGCAGAGGTTTGTCTGTGCCTTGTATTCAATGTGCAATTCTCTGTTGGCCCCAAAGCTTCATATAACACCATCTGTCACCAGAGTTACACCTGCCTCAGGGAAGAGAGAGAGCCTCCTTCAAATTATGGATTTTTTTTTTCTTCCTCACCTCCCATCGTGTTGATGTGTCGCTAAACTGCCCTGAGACTATAATTTATGTGAATGGATGTGTCAGCAAACCTTCACACCTCTATTTCATTTTGAGTGTATTTGTCATACATTGGGGTGCGAAACACACACACACACACACACACACACACACACACACACACAACACACACACACAACGTCTGGTGTATCCCTTTCAGATTGATCTGAGCTTTAAACAAAGCTTCTTTATATTAATGTGGCAAAAGAAAGAAAACAAAAGACTCAGGAAAGAGCTCTATGCAATGCCAAAACAGAAGCAAATCCATATTTAATCAGGTTTTATCTATAGCATACCCCATATGTCAGTAACTCAACCTATACATCAAAGCCTTCAGGCCCTCACTACATTTTCTTGTTGTGATCTAAAATCATACAGGATTATGAGAAATGTGCCCTACTGTAAGAGCTATGCTCCCACACATGATGTGATTCAGGATTGACAAAGATGCTGGCCAATCAGAAAGGTCAGCCATTGTCCTCCTGTTTTTGCCACGTCACAAGTCTTCATGTATCCGGCGATCTGTGAGCTTAGCCCATCTGTGCACTTGTAGAGCCATCCAACAGTGAGCAGCCTGGCTTCACTAAGCATTTGTGTGTGTGTGTGTGTGTGTGTGTGTGTGTGTGAGATAGAGAGGAAGGAGAGCGCACACATGGGTCTTGTCTGACACTGCTCTCTCTCTCTCTCTCTCTCTCTCTCTCTGCCTCACACACACACACACACACACACACACACACACACACACACACACACACACACACACACACACACACATACATAAACACACACACACACACACACACATGCATAAATCTGCCAGAAATGGCAGCATGCTAACGTCAGATCTGTGCCCCCCTGCTTGCAGAGAGCTCTTAGAGGAGCCCAGTCACCTTGGTGACTCAGTGGGCTCTGCTCGGCCATACGGCCCGGAGGTGGTACCCTGGCTGCAGTCAGCTCCGCTCAACCTGCACCCTCTCCTTACACCCCTCTCTCCTCACCCTGTCCACTCGGCCTCGGTCCTGCTCTCCCTCTCTTCTCTCTGCTTATTCACTCTCGTTTGTGCTTCTCCTGTCCTGTTATCTTCTCTTCCTGTCTTACTTGATCCCTGACTCTCTCATTCAGAGTCCTGGTGACTGAGCCATAGCATAACTCGTCACTACCACCCTGTCCCTTATGTCTAATGGTGCTCTATTACTCTCTCATTCTCTTTCTTTCATTAACCTTTTCTCTGTTTCCTTCGTTCACTCTGTCACATTCCGTCTTATTTCCTCCTTTGTATCCCTTTTTCTCTCTCTTTTTGGAATGCTCACGTCTCTCTCTCTCTTTCTTTGGTAGACGTGCACACAGAGGCCGTGCAGGCCGCTCTGGCCAAACACAAGGAGCGCAAGATGGCCGTGCCCATGCCCTCCAAGCGCCGCTCGCTGGTAGTCCAGACATCCATGGATGCCTACACCCCCCCAGGTGAGCCTCACCCCTCCAGCCCTTACTCTGGGGTGCGTTTCCCAAAACCATAGTTGCTAACCTGTTAGCAACTTAGTTGGTTGGCAATGGGAAATTGCATTGCAACCAACAAAGTTGCTAACTTAATTAGGAACTATGGTATTGGGAAACGTGTCCCTGGTCGTTTTTCCATCAGACCCACCCACATCTCCATCTGTGGTCTGATCACCAGTGCTGTGCCCCTCACTACTGAGAGATTGTTTTGTATGTGTGTATGAGTCCTTTGTTGTCGATGTCAACAGTCCTAGGTTACAAGAGACATCTAGTTACACTAGGTATGATTAACTGCTGCTCCAGTTTCTTTGGGTCAGCTTACAGAGCATGGTGCTATGATTAGCCCCATGGTGCTAGGGTTAATGTAACAGTCCCAGGTTGCATTAGACAGCAGGAAAAATCTAATATAGGCCGAAACTTATTTTGTTTAGTAAAGACTTGTCATATGGAGCCAGAGTGTGCGGCACTTCTTTACCATGTAACAGTCATAATTACAACAGGGACCTTCTGTTCCAGTATGTGTCGATAGCTCTGTAGTTGATGGAACATGTTGCTCTTGGTTCTGATGATGTGTATACCCAGTAAATATGCCAATGTGGGCCTAATTTGGACTGGTCACACGGGACCCACATTCCAGTCATGGCTAGCATACCATATACATAATACAGAGAAACAGATTGAACACATCAAATAAATTGAAATTATAATTTTCTGATGGGTTGTCTTCAGATTTGGTGTAACAATCAAAAACGGTCATGCTAACTTAATGTATGAGAGCTACATTTAAATGCCTCTCATGCATTTATGGGAAAGGTGGAGGAATAGTTTGTGTATGGGATTGTGAATTCATTACAGTAATATGTGGTTGTAATTACAACTTGTGAAGCATTCATCCTATGCAGTATTCTCAACAGACAGATTACACTAACACACCAACACACCGCTAAAATAGATAAATGGAATTCTTTTCCTTTGTTCATAGCGCTGCAGGTTTGCTTAGTCTGCTGTTCACACTTCCACCGGGATATGGACACAGATTCACTCCCAATCCTCTTAACTTCACACCCACTGACTCCTGTGACTCCTTCACACCCATGGCCTTGGATATAGAGAGAAATCTTTTCATAGTAACACCGTTATAATCTTTCCATATATACACTAAATTTAGATGCCTTTGCCAGGATTATGAACATAATATAACGTAAGTGCATATTACAGTTATGCTATTTGTTAGAGAGGAGAGCAGTATTAAATGTGGGCATATTTGCTTAAAGAAATCTGACAGCTGGAAGCTTGCATAATAATATTTTACCCGTATTTTTCAGCAGTAATTACAATATTGCAGTGAGTGTGTGGTCTCGTTTCGTATTGTCCTCACAGTGTGTGTGCGTGTGTGTGTGTGCATGTGCGTGTGCACGCAGGCGCACATGTATGTGTGTGTGTGTGTGTGTGTGTGTGTGTATGTTTGTGTCCATCCTGTCCACCAGCGGCGCGGGCAGCTCAGTGGCTCTGAGTGACTCTCACTAGGACTCTCTCCTCTCTCCTCTCTGCCCCCCCTGACAGACACGTCCTCGGGCTCGGAGGAGGAGGGCGGCCAGGGCGAGGGCACCCCCACCTCCAGCCAGGGCAGCGTCAGCATGGAGCACTGGATCAGCCGCGCCATCCACCAGGGCTCCACCACCTCCTCCTCCTCCTCGTCCACCCAGAGTGGGGGCAGCGGGGCCGCCAGCCGGCTCGCTGACGTCCTGGCCCAGACGCACGTCGGCAAGTCAGGTAAATATAAACCCACCTTCTTCTTGCTGTTTACCTGCGATTACTGCTGCTGTGATCTGGCTGTTTCCTCCTCTTTCACCTGCCCTCGGCTACTGCTACATCCTCTCTTGTACTTCCTCTCTGTTTTTGCTCTGTTCTATCTCTCTTTTTCTCTCTTTTTCCGTTTGGGTGTGTTCTCTCTCTCTCTGGGTCTGTTCTCTCTTTCTCTCTCTCTTTCTTTCTAGGTATTTTCCTCCTCTCTTTCTTCTCCTCTCTCCTCTGTTTTCTCCCTCTTCAAGTATCTGCTTGACAGTAAACCCCATTCCCTGTTGTTTGACCTCTGTCCCCTCCGCCTCTGTCCTCTCTGTCTCTCGCTGTCCGTCCCTGTCCTCTTCCTCCTCCTCCTCCTCTCCCGCTCTCTGTGCCCACCACTGGCCTGTCTGCTGTGTGTCTGCCCTGCCCTGCCCTGTCCACCTCTCTGTGTTTTTTATATCTGTGGCGTACGCCGCCGCCTCTTGCTTTCCTCTGTGTGCCTCCGACTGGTCATGTGGTGTGTCATTTGAAATGCCGACATGAACATCTGAACACCTCCTCTCCGCTAACATTCACTAACCCAACCGTGCTAGTGTACACACTTCTCCCTCCAAAGTTTTTTCTCTCTCCCTCTCTCTTTGTCTCTTTCTCTCTCTCTCTCTCTCTCTCTCTCTCTCTCTCTCTTTCTTTCTCTCTCTCTCTCCCTCTGTCTCTCTTTCTCTCTCTCTCTCATTGCTTAACCTTTTGGAGGTTTTATTGCTGCCATAGTTCTGAGTCAAGCTTGTGCCGCACATTTTGCCTGCCACGGTTCACAGTTCATTCTGAAAGAGCCGAGGAGACAGGAGTGTTTGCAGCGCACTGGACAGATGTTAGATCAATCTACCTGGCTGACCTGCAGTGTACACAGACTGCACAGCAGGGAAAAGGAAGCCTGTGCTCAATCTGCAGCTCTGCCTTTGGAGATGGAGAGAGAAGGAAGGAGAGACAGACACAGAGAGACATACAAACAGACTGAGGAATAGAGAGAGAGAGAGAGAGAGAGGAGACAAAAGATGAAAGAGAGTTACAGAGTTTTCTAGCCAGACTGAGGTGCAGCACAAGGTGGATTGTTTAGCATTCTGCTCAGGTGAAGAGTCCAGGCTGACAGCATTTTTATAGCCACCGTGCGACAATGTTACAGCACCCAGCAGTCAAAGTTCATCATCACATTAACTGAAAAGGCAGTGATGCGTGTTTCCTTTTTTTCCCCCACTATTTATTTTGCCTCAGACACATACGCATGTTCACATGTGCACACTAACACACTCCCTCTCCTGTGTGTCCATGCTACGCTACCATCTAAAAGCAGACAAACAAACCGCGGAGAGTGGTGCCAACAGTCCTGAAAAAAAAATCGTTTGGCAACGACGATTTTGGGAGGTGTTGTTCATCCATTGGGCATCGGTCTGACTATGCACACCTGCCAGGGCACACCTTTCTTTGTCTGCAGTGATGCAATGATCTAGTCCATAGTCTGATAGGCTATTGCTATGTTCTCATCGCATCGACTACCCCCTACCCTCCTGCCTTTTGTTTTGTGTTGCGCTCTGGGAGTTGGGACAGGAAGACAAGCCAGTGTGTGTGGAGGACCCATTCATGACAGGAAGCTGATTCATGATGGAAACCCAAATCCCCTCTCCGCTCTCTCCTTACCCCCCCCACCAACGACCCGCCCACCCCCTTACCCCCTCACCCCCTCATCGCAAGAGGACCGGTACCCATAATGCCTGGTCCTACCTGTAAACATGGCTGTGTCCATTTTGGGAGACATCTGTCCCCTTCCTTCCCTCTCTCTCCCCCATCCCCCTTCTCCTCTCTGGTGCCGTGCCTGTGTTGGTAGTGTTTGCCCAGCTGTGGGCCTGGGCTCTGTGGCTCTAAGGTTGGTTCTCCCCCCCTCCCTCCCTCCTCCCCCCCTCCCTCCACCCCTTCTCCAGGGCCCATAGGGCACCTCTCGCTCAAGAGGAAAACCATGTTCGGGGTTGCGGAGAACGGCAACTCGCTGCGTCGCTCCTGCGAGTTTGGATCCGACCTCCTCTGGCCGCCACCCTTGGAGTCGGATGGTCAGTATTCACAATGCCCCCACCACCACCACCACCACCCTACTCCCCTTTCCCCACCTTCTGTGCCGGCCAGCCCCTTGGTCTCCTTTCCCCCTCTCCCTCCCCCATCCATCCACCATCCCCCACCCTCATCCGGAGGTGGCCTGTGTTGTAGTCTGTGTGTAGCCTGTGAAGAGCCCCTCTCCCTGGGGCAGTAGTGTCTGTGGGGCTGGTCTCTGTGCGTGTCTCTGTGGAGCTGCTGTTAGCCGTCAATGTCATGTGCAGTGGTAGTATTGTGACTCTTGTTCTACAGCGGCAAAAGTATGTTACAGTAGTCACATTGTCTTGCTTGTTGTACTTTGAGTCAGATGTTCCGTGTGTGATCAGATATTATTTGATGGTTCTCTGGTTGTTTTTGTGAAAGGAATGTCTTCATGTTGGTGACTTATGAAAACACGGGTGTGGTATTTCGTCTGTAGGGTCTGCTTTTAGATGCCTCATTCATCGTGCTGTCTTATGTCTGTGTGTATTTATATATATGTATATATGTGTGTGTGTGTGTGTTGTCCAGCTACACATGTGTCAGTCAGCACGTCCTCACCACAATCAGAGTGGCACAATGGTCACTGTAATTTGCTGAGCCTCCACCTCCATGCCAGTGTGTTTGTTTAAATGAGATGTTGCGCCCGTCGAGTGGCTTTTGACATTTGAGCGTGATGGAGTGCCTTGGTTTGCCCGTGCTGCTGGTGGCACTGATGTTTGTTTTGGGATATGCAGTTAATCAACAGACAAACAAATGACCAAACAAGCTTCAAGAGGACCATCTGGAGCTGAAGACCTGAATTGGTTACTGCGTGCTTTAAATGTTTAGGGGAACGCTAATGAAATCATTAGGAAAGTCATTAAACAGAAATCAAGTATCAAACACACATCTCTTCGTTGATGTTTCAAAACAAGTAGCGTAGCGAAATACAGTTTCTGTTGTGTTTTATCCCAAAAAATCCCAATGATTTCTGTTGGAAGACTCATTGCACGTTGATATTACTGCGCCACAGTCTATGCTTCAGGCTCAAATATTGATCAGAAGTTTATACGCGGTTGTGAGGTGTCTGAAAAAATTGTTTCACAATAGCAAATAAGACGGCTGGAAATCATACATTGCGCCGATATATTTGATTTTAATAATCAACGATCAACACTAACCACTCGGTGAGTTGCACAGTTTTGAAAACGAACATTAAGGGTTGTTTTAAGAACATGTTTGTGCATGCCTGTAGGCAGCCACTCTGAAGCAGTAAAGGCGATTTAAAACGAGTCAGAAAAGTCGAGACAGGACCAATCGTCAAAATTTCGGTGTCCACCACTCTAGTTCATCCAAAACAAACCAAAAAAGGGACTCAAAGTGCTAAATACCGGAATTTTACTTTATGATTAAGATTGAGATTAATGGATATGATGCCGGATAGCCACAGCATGCCCCACTAGCAGATAGATAATATCATATTTGAATGGAAGTGCATAATGGTCAATATTATTGGTCAATATGTGGGCCATGATGATTTCAACTGTTGAAATGTTGCGATATTGGCAATCTGGTTTGTTCAATTAGATTAACTTTACACATACTATCCATTACTTTTGGGGTCAAGACATTGATAGCGTAGCATTGAGAATATCACGCCCTAGACCCTAAAATGTCTACAGCATTTCCACTGTTTTTCCCTGCAGGTTTGTGTATTGTATGCATAACCCTCTCCACCCCGGAGCCATGATAGCTCTCCATCACAGATGACGTTCATTAGTGCAGCAGAGTTCATTCATTCTCCCTTTTGTTGTCCTTCAAGTAAAACACTCAAACTCCCTCCAGCCTTTTAGGAAACTCCTTCTTCACATTAGTGCCAGCATAAATGCAAAAGGCTGTCTGTATGTGTGTGTGTGTGTGTGTGTGTGTGCATGTCACGTAGGTGGGTTATTTTCAGTCCTGTTGCGTAAGAGACACTGTGGAGCTAGCCGCCGGCTGTTTCTTTCTGACAGTCATCCCTGGTGAAGGAGCCGTGGCTCAGCCGCGGACGCGGGCGCTCTGGCTGGGCTTGGGCCTGTGAGGCGAGGCCTGAGTGATGGAGGTGGGGCGGCGCTGACTGCTGTGCTGCTGCAGCCGGCTGACTCCAGCCCCTGAGGCCTCTCGCCCTTTGAGTCACATTCGCACAGAGGCTGTGTCTGCCAGGATTGCACTCACTGACAGGATAGCTCTCTTCCTCTCTCTCTCTCTCTCTCTCTCTCTCTCTCTCTCTCTCTCTCTCCTCTCTCTTCTCTTATCTCTCTTTGTTGCTTTCTCTCTGTTTCTTTTCTTTCGAGTTCTCTTCTCTCTCTCTAGCTCTCTCTCTCTCTCTCTCTCTCACACACACACACACACACACACACACACACACACACACACACACACACACACACACACACACACACACCCCAGCAGCTATCCTTGGACATCTCCCCTCCAACACAGACTTATTCGTGTGAGCCTCATGAGTAATTTATTCCTTTCATGAAGGCTGTCTGAGTCTGTCAGGCCCAAGGTGCCATGGATCTGGGAGAGTGTGGGATGACCTTGGCTTTGCCTGTCCAAGGTCCCCTCCTCATCTCCATCTCAGCGACATGAGTCACTGCCATCACGGTCCCAAACCTGTGATCTCAGCAAACACAGAAACAGTACCCAGGACAGCCTCTCGCTTGCTTTCTTTTTCTCTCGCTGTCTTTTTCTCTCACTCACTCTCACATAGACACACACACACACACACACACACACACACACACACACACACACACACACAGACACAAACAAACAAACAAACAAACCTTAAGGTGAGTCTGCGCCATCCTTGGCCGTTTTTTTTTCTCCCCCCTCTGCATTTTATTGTCCAAACGCGGTGTTGTCTAGACCTCATTGAGATTCCCCCAGTGCTGTCCACCCGAAATCCCAAATTGCACAGCGAATGTTATTTCTCACCTAGCTGGTCAATTTGAGTGTAATGGTGCGCGCGTAATGGGCGACACAACCTGTGTGGGTTTTTACAAACTGTCCACCCGCCCGCCCGCCTGCCAGCCATAGAGGACAGAGGACGCCTCCCAAATTCTGCTTCTGAGGGTCGCCCACGGGGAGCAGTGGCGGCAGCAGCTAGAGTGGTGGCAGCGCTGCGATTTATCGTTCTGTCAAGCTCTGGGCGTTATCAGTGCCATAACGGGATGGCGATGAGATTTTTATATTTCTTTTCCGAGGGCCATGGCAGCCGACATGAAAGAAACATCAATAAGAGAAGGCTTTGGCCCGATGGTGTGGGGACCTGGGAGGACTGAGATGGTAATAATGAACCATCGGCAGCCGAACATTTATAATCAAGAAGAAGGCGGGGGGGTGGGGGTGGGGGGTGGGGAAATCAAATCAAGAAATGAAAGAGACTGTCATTATCCAGCCGCCTGAAAACACTGTTTTATCCCTCTATCTTTCGCTTTCGCTCCGTCTCTTGCTCCATCTCTTCCTCTCTTTTTACCTCTCTAGCCATTCCTCCAGGCCCAGTGCATGTTTTTCTAGTAGTCATTCACCTCTTCTCATCCTCTTTGTGTGGTCAGTGAATTGTGATCTGATTGTGTGTCTGGGTGCTTTGTTAGTGAAATCTAGGAGTTAAATGAAATCTCCCTTTCTTTATCTGTCTCTTTGTTTACCTCCTTCTCTGTATTACCTCCTCCCTCTTTCTCATTCTCTCTCTCTCCCTCTTTCTCATTCTCTCTCTCTCCCTCTCCCTCATTCTCTCTCTCTCTCTCTCTGGTTGCCGTGACACAGAGAACCACTCGGCTCCTCCGGACGTCACCACCTACACCTCTGAGCTGCCGCCTCAGGTGGAGAGGCCACAGGTGTCCACCGTCCCCAGAACCACACCCAAATACGGCAACGCTGAGCTCATGGAGACCGGAGATGGTGAGGACCTGTAGTGTGTGTGTGTGTGTGTGTGTGTGTGTTTCTGTTTGTGTATGTGTGTGTGTGTGTTTCTGTGTGAAAGAAGAAAGGTGTACAGTATATCTGTTTTGTGTATAGCTGTCTGGGAATGTCTGTGTATAAGTAAATAAATGGAGGTACTGTATGTATGGATGTATGGATCTGTCTAGGGCAGCCTCAGGCATATATAGATAGTCCACCATTTTTCAGTGGCTCTATATGAGAATGTTTTGTGAACCCGTCATCGTTGATGTTGGCATGATGCGGGGGAAGGAGATGGTAGCCGCGGTGACAGGTGACGGACAGCTCCATCCTCCGCAGGACAGAAAGCTGATATTTGTTGTGATGGCTCCTCGGAGATCAGGCTGTGATGGAGGGCATTGATCCCACCTCTCGTTTATTTGGCTTTAATTTGCTCTCCGGGGACAAGCCCCCTCGGTGTGTCTGCATTTGACTGCATTTGTCAGATGTGTTCAATCGATGCCGCCACGCCGGATAGATTTGTTTGGTGTTGCATGAAAACTTGGCTTCTCAAAACATGGCCCAACATAACAGAGGGGAACATGAGTACATCTGCTGAGGCTGGCAGGGAAAGGGTTGTGTGCTTTTTTCTCTCCACTCTGGAGCTTTGCCTGTTCACCTGTTTTAGACACTGAAATATTAGTGTTGAGTTTGTGTGTGTGTGTGTGTGTGTGCGTGGCGCGTGCGTGTGCGCGTGCGTGTGCCCAACATGGCCGACAGCACCGTGCGTGAGTTTCGCAGCCCTGTGCCAAACCATGGCAATATAAAATCTTAAACATTGCGCCCGTTGTAACTGCCATCGTTAATGTAGCAGAGAAAGATATGCTTTGGACGCTAGTACTAAAGGTAAAACACACCAAGTGCGCAGCACTATACGAGCGACGCAACAGTGGCAACCGCTGGTATAAAGCCAAATCGGACAAACCCCCCTTCTTCACAATCATGGGGCAGCCCATCAGAGTTTGAGTTTGAGTTTTATTCACAATACCACTTCAAACATTACAGTAAACCAGTATGGGTACAAAGACAGACGGGTAGAGTGAATGGGTCCCCCAAAGAAGCTAGAAAAGCTTATAGATGGGGGCCCATGGTTCATGAAAGGGTTGTGGTACAAACAATGATATTCACAGTAACCATCTGAGACCAGATGGTGACAACATAACATACATACTTAACATTACATACACAAAACATCACATACAACATTACATACACATACAATCATACACATACATCCCAGTAGTCCATGAGGAAAACAGTTTTATATTAGATATAGGTTAGTAAGAGCGTCTACCCACGCCATGAGTCATACACCTATCTTGGCCATAACATCAACATTGCAGGTGAGTGGAGCAGGTACAGGAGCTATGCCATGCCTATAAGAACAGGATCAACCTAATCGACTCCTCCCCCCTCCCTGTAGTCATGAAACTGGACGCTATCAGAGAGGTGGTGCAACACCTCTTTGCAAACGTCCAAACTCTCGGGCTGAACTCTCACTCTACCCGGGACCTCATCGTCCTCTCACGCAAAGAGGGGGGGGCTGGGTGTCCCAAACGTGGAATGGGTATACACTGCCACCAGGCTGACACACCTCATCTGCTTGCTCAACAATGACGATGCCACTGTCAGAGAGCTAGCCAGAGCTTCCCTCCTGCTGGACCTCTGGAAGAGGAAGGTTCCTCTGGCCAAACCAGGCCAGGACAGCTTCCTAGGCTTTAGGAGGAAAAGCAGCGGGAAACTGGACACACAAGCTGCAGGCTTTGGAGTCCGATCAGACTGGCCGGACCTAAATGATCTGTGCAACAGAATGTCAGTCAAACTGGAATGGACACAACACAACTCTCACACAGCACCACAGGCATCTGATGCAGTTGTCACAGACCCATCTGTAACAGCAGAGGCTACTGTATATCACAACGAGCCACAACACACTCCCATGTTTACAAATGCCGCTGTTGGGGAGGACATCCTCTGTTTCAAAGCCAGACTGCAGGTGTTACCCACCAAATACAACCTTGCATTATGGTACCCTGCAATCCACCATCCACACTGGATAATGCACTCAGACTCTGACCATCACCTCGAATCAGTTGCCCATATTGTTAATGGCTGTACTATGTACTGCACGCCACGACCGAATTGTTGACCTTATTGCTAGCACTGTTAAGGATGTACTTCCAGATAATGTGACCATGTACAAACATTCGCGTATTATGCCAGAATGGTTTAACAGCTCCACTGATGTGTTTTGTAACATCCCTAACACCCCTGATGTTGTGTTTTTAGACCGAGACAGAAGGGAAGTACTTATACTTGAAATAGGATGTGTGTACGATCTTTACATGGACATGGCTTTTGATGATAAAATCATGAAGTACCAACACATACGGACAAAACTATGTGACCTAGGCTATCAATGCAAGCTAGTTGTGTTGATCTTTGGCAGCTTGGGGCATGTCCACAATCTTGTTTTCAGTGGGTTAAGGCTGGCAGGGCTCTCCAGCAGAAAAACAAAACAGCTAGTTTTGCTCCATATCTGCAGTTATACAGTTGGCAGCCTTGCAGTATGGCGCAGGAGATGTTTCTTGTACCCCTGAATACCATTGAGTGACAAAGCCCTATCTTATCTCTTGAAATATTTGAATCCTGTCTGTTGTAATATGATTTGTGGATTTAAATAAAGAATTAAAATGTGTGTGTGTGTGTGTGTGTGTGTGTGTGTGTGAGAGAGATTTGTGTATTAGTGCAAACCCTGGAAGGATGTGGGAGAGAGCTGTAGGGACAGCAAGTATGTAGCTGCTTGAGGATATTGTATTGAGTACAGAGTGTGTTTGTTTGTATGCTGTATGTTTGTTTTATCTGTTTGTGAGTGTTTGATGTCTGGTTTTGTGTGTGTGTGTGTGTCTGGACACGTCACCCTTAATGACTTTACTGATGGTGTGTGTCCTCAGGAGTCCCAGTGAGCAGTCGAGTGTCCGCTAAGATCCAGCAGCTAGTGAACACCCTCAAGCAGCCCAGACGACCCCCCCTCAGAGAGTTCTTTGTGGACGACTTTGAGGAACTCCTCGAAGGTTAGCCTTAGCCATTAGCCTCCTCCATTAGCTTTCTCCATTAGCCTTCTTTTAGTGACTCATTTCTCTGCTTTATATACCTCATAATATGATTATGAAATGTTACATCAAACTCATAAACTGTTTTGTGTGTGTGTGTGTGTGTGTGTGTGTGTGCTTGCGTACGTGTGTATTGAATGCATTGGTGCACAACAGTCCAGCAGCCTGACCCCAACCAGCCGCGGCCAGAGGGGGCCCAGATGTTGACCATGCGCGGCGAGCAGTTGGGGGTGGTGACCAACTGGCCCCCATCCCTGGAGGCTGCCCTGCAGCGTTGGGGCACCATCTCGCCCAAAGCCCCTTGCCTCACCACTATGGACACCAATGGCAAGCCTCTCTACGTCCTCACTTACGGTAAGCTAGCCTAGCCACTAATTCCACTGCTATTGTGCTAATGGAAGTCTAGGCCTTATGCTAATGTTGATGCAATAGCACCCTCAAATGCTAACATTGCTCTCTATTTAGTACAACTAGTAGCATGTACACACAGCTCAGTGATTACCTGTTGTCAACATAGCCCACCTTAACATGCACTGCTGGTTAAATTTGTTTGTGTTCTTGACTAACTGAATGTGTGGAAACCCAATTACCTGATAAGTCATATGATTTCCCAAGTGCCCTCACTGGGGAGCTCTGTGCCTTGCTGGACATCATGGGTGAGGGCATGGCTGTGCTGAGGGTTTGCAGTGTTTGCGTGTAACTGTATACCTGACTGTGTTTTGGGTGTGAGTGAGTTTTCCACCTCCATGCTCTGTGTGCCAGGGTGCTGTGTTTCCTCTCCCAGCTGTTGGTAACGGTTGATCGCACCCTCTCTTACACACATGCACACGCACACACTTCTCCATTGCCTTAGGGAGAGTAATCCATGGATGGTGATGATGATGATGATGATGATGAGTTTGTTTTAATGAGACCGCTGAGATCATCTCTCCTGTTCTGCAACCGTCTGCTCCTCCCTTCAACCAAGACGGGACTTGTTACCTTTCTTCCTATCCCACCCACCCACCCTCTTCCTCCTCCTCCTCCTCCTCCTCCTCCTCCTCCTCCTCCTCCTCCATTTCCTCTTCCTCCTCCTTTGCCGCCGTTGACTCAGCAGGAGTGCCGGAGGGTTGGACTCGGCATGGCGACGGACAGCCGTCTCTCCGGCTCCGTCAGACCAGACCAGACCAGACCAGACCAGACCAGACCGGTCTCCCTCTCGGCCACCCACTTCTCCTCCTTTAGTGTGAGGCGGCTGGGCCTGGCTGGTGCTTCCGCTGCTGTTGGGCTCCGTGTCTCTGCTGTTTAGTGCGCCATGTGCTGTGTGGGCAGAGGCTTTGTCTCAAAATAGAACAGGGCTCCTGTTTTTTACTCTCTTTCTCTCTTCTCTCTCTTTTTTTCCCTCCCTCCCTCTTTCTCACCCTCTCCCTCATTCCTTCTCTTCCACCCCCTTTGTCATGCACTCTCTTTCTACCTCACTTCTCCCACCTCTGCCTTCCCTTTTCTCTCTCTCTCCCTCTCTCCCTCTCTCTCTCTCTCTCTCTCTCTCTCTCTCTCTCTCTCTCTCTCTCTCTCTCTCTCTCTCTCTCTCTCCCCTCCACCTACAGGGACTTGTGCCCGCCCCGTCAGCCTCATTAAAACCTCACCCAAGTCAAAGAGTAATTAACTTTCATCGCCGCGCGCCGGCGTGAGGAGAGATAGATATCACGCGCACGCGCGCTCACCATCCATGCCGATTAAAACACAAACACGCAGACCCACGGGCCCCGCCGTGGTCAGACACGCTATCTGAACGGGAAAAGAGGGCTGGTGTGTGTGTGTGTGTGTGTCGGGGGAGTGTATAATGTGCTGATTTGGAGCAGGCTGATAGGCTGCATCTCCGCTCTGGGCCGATGCTGATCTGAGAGGCGGCGGAGGAGGGGTGGGTCTGCACTCTGCAGCTGGTGGTGGGCCACGCATGAGGCAGCATGTAGGGCAGATCCACACGCGGCCGCTGATTAGATCTGCGCGCCGGTGGAGGGGCTAATGAGAGAGATCTGTCATGTCACACCTAATGCTCAGCCGTCAGCTAATGTTCCAGTCCCAAGGAGGGAGTGGGTGTGTGTGTGTGTGTGTGGTGTTCCCTTGGTTTGTTTCACCTGTCTCTGTCTCTTGACTTGCAAGGTAAAGAACTTCATAGTTGGTGCACAGCTGGGTTCTCAAGGTAAAGAACTTCATAGTTGGTGCACAGCTGGGTTCTCAAGGTAAAGAACTTCATAGTTGGTGCACAGCTGGGTTCTCCCTCTTTGGACACACTTAAGTGTGCCCTCTTTCTTTCTCTCTCTCCTTTGAGTGTGTGTGTGTTTTTTTCCCCCAAAATATCTCTGGGATTATTTCCATTCCACCAGCCCAGTCCTGTTAGTGGCAGCTGAATTCTTGTTTCAGACCCAAATCCTTTAAGGCACCCGTGGTCTCTCAGTGCAAACCATAATATGGAAGCCCAGGCAGATGTATAGGCTTTTCACATGTGACCTAAAATACCTACTTTGAACCTATACAGGGAAGCTTTGGTCCCGGAGTATCAAGGTGGCCTACAACATTCTCCACAAGCTTGGCACCAAACAAGAGCCCATGGTCCGGCCTGGTGATAGGGTGAGTCATTGCTATGATACCTATATATAATCTCTGTGATGTTGGAATGATGGAAGCCATGGCTAGTGTAAAAATGTTTGTGTTCTGTCATCACAGTAGGACTTTGCACCTTTCTGAGGCTTTATTCTACCTAGTCATAAAGCCGGCAGAGAGGTTAATGGGTCTGTGGTGACTCATGGCATCTGTCACACACACACACACACACTCTCTCTCTCTCTCTCTCTCTCTCTCTCTCTCTCTCTCACACACACACACACACGCACACCTCTCTCTGGCCTGTCAGTCCCTGTGTGTCTCATGGCTTCTGTCCTCTCACCACCATATGTGCAGGTGGCCCTGGTGTTCCCCAACAATGACCCGGCCGCCTTCATGGTGGCCTTCTATGGCTGCCTGCTGGCCGAGGTGGTGCCCGTGCCAATCGAAGTGCCGCTCACGAGGAAGGTGAGAATTCCACTTATAACACATCCACTGGCAGCATTCACACTGTGCCACCAGACACAAAGCAAGCCACAACAATGTCAGCAAGAGTCTTTGTGCAGTAGTGCATCAAAGCACTACAGAGTATAGTATACACACATCCAATGCACATGTGTCTATACAAGTGCACCTTCACATATACTGTAGATTGTTATGCATATATTATATACATACATGACATTTCACACACACACACACACACACACACACACACACACACACACACACACACAGACACACACACATTTTAACCATTTATTTATGTCTACATTGAGAAAAGTGGTGCAGGGACACAAATATTAAAGATGTAATATAATACACACAAACACACACACTTGCACACACACATTAACAAACACACACAAACACACACTCATGGATATACTGCCAGCCTAGGAGTTAATTCCGTTTTGGAGCCTGTCTCGATGACAAGTGGTAGAGCATTCCACTATTCTTCCCCTCCGGTTACCTCTCACAGCTTGAGCTCACAGTATCTTATGCCAATACGACAGGCTCCATAGCACAAAATATTCATGCTTATTTATTATTAACAGCCGATGTTAAGCATCTTCGTGGCCTCATGGAAAGTTCTTTTTTCCCCCTCTCTCTTGAGCTGTTTTTATGGGGAATGCTGGGAGTATTGCATCAGCTGTAAGGAAGGCTTATGGATGGGTTCTAGGCTCTATGTTGGCGTAGGAGTCTTCGTGTAATGTCACGTCTGGCCTGTCAGCCTGTGGTTGGGCAGTAGTCATCAGCATTTGTCCTGCTGGAATGCTTGTGTGTGCTTTGAGTTGGGAAGCAAGGAAGTCAAGCTTTTTTTTTTTTTTTCAATCCAAAAATTCCAGGAAAGAACCTTCCTTCAAAACTGGCAGAACACTCGCTGGCTTCCTCTGCTCTTGAACGGCGCTTGATTCGGAAACCAATAAAACATTTTTGTCCACCATCCAGTCGAAAAGCAGCTGTATTTTTTTTATTTTTGCCTTTTTTTTTCGTAAGAGGACACTTGTCGCGGGAGAGTGAGTCAGACAATTACAGCAGAGGGCAAATATCTGAAGGGGGAAAATAAAACAGTCTTAAAGTGCCTGTATTATGTAGAGGCCATGAAGGAAAAGAAAAGAGAAGAAGGAAAAAAATCATTGAGTCACAGTTATGGAAACACAGGGTAACTGTGCTAATTTCAAACACATTCAAAAACACCTCCCTGTCCTGCCCGAGTGCATTCTGTGACACGTTGCATGACTGTAGATGCTACAGCCATGTCAAAAATGAATTGCTCTGTTCTGAAAACTTTCTCCTTTCTCACCATTTTCTCTCTCTCTCTCTCTCTATGTATCTGACCTACCTCTTTCTCTTTCTCTCACTGTCTGACTCTGGGATTCTGATATCTCTTTCCTTCTCCCTCACTCTTCTCTCCCTCCCTCTCTCTCTCTCTCTCTCTGTCTCTCTCTCTCCCTGCTGCTGTGTAGGATGCGGGGAGTCAGCAGATCGGCTTCCTGTTGGGGAGCTGTGGGGTCACGGTGGCACTGACCAGCGATGCCTGCCATAAAGGCCTCCCCAAGGGCCCCACCGGGAAATCCCACAGTTCAAAGGTCAGCTTCGCCAAGACAAACAATAACAAGATGGCAATAAATGTGATTGATACGTAAATGCGTGTGGAACATAGTGCATAGGTCACGTTCGTGTTTATAGGTTTATAGACTGAAAGTGTAATTTTGTGCGTGTGTGTGTGTGTGAGAGAGAGAGAGAGTGATACTGGATTCTCTGCTATGTTTATTGAGGCAGTGAGTGGGTACAGTATGCAGCTGAGAATGTTTGTTTGTGTGTGAGTATATGGAGCGAAGCGAATGTGTGTGTGTGTGTGTGTGTGTGTGTGGGTGGCTACGTGGCAGAGAATGAAAGGTATGTTGAATAGACCTGCGTGGTGTGTGCGCGTGTGTGTGTGTGTGTGTGTGTGTGTGCATGATGAGCTGGATTCTCAAAGACAGTCAGCGTTCTTTTCCCCTCTGCCCTCCTCATCTCGGGTCCACTGATGTGGGAGTATAAATAGTGTGTGTGGGGTGGACCTGGCTGCGGGCAGTAATGGCTTTATAATACAGTTGTTGTAGCAGCCGTGATAAAGAACTGACCGAGAGCAGTTTGTTTTTCCTGTGTGTATGTGTGTGTGTGTGTGTGGGGGTGCTCTACTCTACTCTACCCATCCCCTGCTAGCGCTCTCCTCCTCTGCTCCCCACCACTTATGGGAGCCAGTGCCCACTTACGCCGCCCACGTAATCACATCACCGAGATGCCCATCATCAGTGCTGATGAGGAGGGGGGGCCTGATGCTCTGATGGAGGAATAGCTGGGGGGTTTAGCAGTGTCTGGCTGCCTGGCTCTGGGTCTCAGGCTCTGCCTGGTTGGCTGGGTGGGTGGTTGGCTTCATAATGGTGCTGGTGTGTGTTTGTTTGTGCTCACGGCGCATCTGTGTCCTCTTTTTCCCCCCCATTGCTCTCACACAGGATGGCCGAAGCTGCTGTGGTTCGTCACCGAGTCCAAACACCTGTCCAAGCCCCCGCGAGACTGGTTCCCCCACATCAAGGACGCCAACAACGACACGGCCTACATCGAGGTACACAGCCACCGTGTGGCGGCGAGCCTAATGAAGCGGATCGTGGATAGGAGCGGGCGCTTGGGCAGAGGAGGGAATAACTTGCGCTGTTTTTCATTCGCCGACAGCAGACAAGCACACAGAATCAGGGTGGCAGTTTCGGGAAGAGTCACCCCCAACGTTCACATTTTGTCCTCTTCCTCTCGCTCACAGTATGGTAGTCGAGCCAGGACTTACCGACAAGCAGCGTCACAGTCCACGAGCAACCACTCTCTCTATACGCTCTCTTCCCACCTAATTCTATTACGATTCTTCATGTCAGGGATAGTCTAAGATTGCAGAGCACCAGAGAATGGCTAGAAATCAATAGTTGCTATCAGCATCGACGCAGGCATGCATACTATAGCTTCCATTAGGGGGAGGCTTGTGTAGGTAATGGAACTGGGGAATGATTAGCGTGTGGTTAATTGTAAGACTGATGCAGACCAGTGCTTAGATATATATATATATATATATATATATATTATATATCCATATATATATCCGTCGTATATATATATATATATATATATATATATATTGGGTCCGCCGTGTACATTTTCTGTGCATTGATCCTCGTGTGCGTGGGCCATCTCCTTGGCCATCCATTACCGATGGAGTGTAAATGGAGAGTGCCATGCAGACGCGAGTTTACTCTTAGCAGAAGCATCTGACACACGGGGATTCTGATGCACCGCCATGAACAGCAAGGATATGTGTGCTCACTTAGTACACTTGCGATTGACAGCCGTACTGAAAAAGACATGAGGCATATTAGAGTTCTTGAAGACATGGTCTCAGTGATCCTGTAAAATTGTTGTAGATTACCCTCATTTCCTGCCTATTAACCGAGGTATATTGATTTTGATAAATAAGCTATGAGGTTAATACGTGGGGGGATGATGCATGTGAAATGCATTTCTTTTTTTCATTCTTTCATTCATGGTTAATACCTGGGTGCGGTTAATACATGATTTACACAGTCATGCAGTTTATATGTGGTGCAGCTCATGCAGTTTATATGTGGTGCAGCTAATACACAGAAAATGACTGTAAGTTGTGAGTGAAGTTTGTTGCTTGTGGGACTATGGAGTGAAACTGTGTCTTCTTGTGTGTTGTGATTGACAGTATAAGACCTGTAAGGACGGGAGTGTTCTGGGTGTGACGGTGATGAGGATCGCCATGCTCACACACTGCCAAGCCCTCACACAGTCCTGTGGATACACGGAAGGTAGGACACTTACACACACATACACGCACACCAAATACACAACTATCCTCATACTAGAGTATGTGTCCAAATGATTTCAGTCCATATCATATCATAGAAATAAGCCAACAGATGTAATGTGGGCGCTAGATACTAACGTTTATGTTCCTTTGTCTTCCAGCGGAGACCATAGTGAATGTATTAGACTTCAAGAAGGACGTAGGACTGTGGCACGGCATTCTCACAGTACGTTTCTGCTCACTGTCCTCAAATGATCTCATAGAGGGGTGAGATGGGAGAGAATATTGAACATTTTGCGTAATTTTGCACTTTTGCGTAATGTGTGTGTGTTTGTCCCACAGAGCGTCATGAATATGATGCATGTGATCAGCATCCCCTACTCCCTGATGAAGGTCAACCCTCTCTCCTGGATCCAGAAAGTGTGCCAATACAAAGGTCTGACACACAATTCATCAACATACCAACTAGTCAAATCAATCAGTCAGTCAATCAATAAATCAGTCAATCAATCAATCAATCAATCAATTAGTCAATCAGGTTGTCAGTTAAAATCAATCACTTAACAACTATTAGTATAACATCGTATCAGTGGTGGAGTGTATATTCTGATCCTCAAATGATATATGTATATTAAAAACACCCCTCATATAATGGCCTCATCTTCTGAAATAGAATAGCTACATTTTGCATCTTTCTAATAAAAGTGTTATTTTAGTGCCTAAAGCCTGGAAAAGCCCTTTGTCTCTTATATTGACTAAATGTGTGTGTGTGTGTGTGTGTGTGTGTGTGTGTGTGTGTCTTTCTAATAAAGTGTTGCCCTAGCCTGTGTGTGTGTGTGAGCTAGTGTGGAAGTCCAGGGATATGCACTGGGCCCTGGTGGCCCATCGGGACCAGAGGGACATCAACCTGACCTCTCTACGGATGCTGGTGGTAGCTGATGGTTCCAACCCATGTAAGCATCTCTTTCATTTGGTCCCTCTCTCTCTCTCTCCCTCTCTCCCTCTTTCTCTTTTATTCCTTTTCCTTCTTTTTTGGTCTTGCTTGTGATCTCACTCTGTGTCCTCCTCTGTGTTGTGGTACTCCAATCCTGTCATTCACACTTCACCTCACTTTCCTCATTGTGCCTATTTACAGAGCAGAGTGAGTAAGCACAGCTGCATTGCAGAAATGGGGAAATGGCAAGGCTAATGGTAGTTTAAAGTGGACCACAAGTAAAGAGAGGGCACTGTAGAAGAGGAGAGGAATGCAGAAGATGTCTGTTTTATTCTGTCTGATCATTCCCAACCTCTGTCGATTGTCTCCCTACCTCCTTCCCTCCCTCTCTATCTCTCTCTCTCTCCATTGCTGTCTCCATTCCCCTGCTCCGCTAGCTTTGTCCTAATCCCCTCTATTCTAGCTCTCTGATTCCGCTGCTGGGGTGTTTTTTTCTCTGCAGCAGCATCAGCATCAGCATCCCTATCCTGTTTCCCCGCTTCCTCTCCCCCTCTCTCTCTCTCTCTCTCTCTCTATGCCTCTGCTTCTCCCACTCCCTCTCTCCTCCTCACCCCCTCCCTTGATCCTTCTCCCCCACCTTGTCTTTTCCTATCTCTCCCTGTCTTTTCTCTCTCTCTCTCTCTCTCTTTCTCTGTATGCATTTCTCTGACAAGAAGAAACGCAGGCCGTATTCCCAACAGCTGTTCACATTCCTGCAGCCAACCAGAGAGCTCTCATGGCTGGGCATTATGCATGAGCCATGTGTGTGCTCCGTGGCGTGTATACGTTGTGTGTGTGTGTTGTGTGGTCACATGCACACACTTTCAAGATACTATATAACCCGAGCTGGTCAATCAATCAATCAATCAATCAATCAATCAATCAATCAATCAATCAATCAATCAATCAATCAATCAATCAATCAATCAATCAATCAATCAATCAATCAATCAATCAATCAATCAATCAATCAATCAATCAATCAATCAATCAATCAATCAATCAATCAATCAATCAATCAATCAATCAATCAATCAATCAATCAATCAATCAATCAATCAATCAATCAATCAATCAATCAATCAATCAATCAATCAATCAATCAATCAATCAATCAATCAATCAATCAATCAATCAATCAATCAATCAATCAATCAATCAATCAATCAATCAATCAATCAATCAATCAATCAATCAATCAATCAATCAATCAATCAATCAATCAATCAATCAATCAATCAATCAATCAATCAATCAATCAATCAATCAATCAATCAATCAATCAATCAATCAATCAATCAATCAATCAATCAATCAATCAATCAATCAATCAATCAATCAATCAATCAATCAATCAATCAATCAATCAATCAATCAATCAATCAATCAATCAATCAATCAATCAATCAATCAATCAATCAATCAATCAATCAATCAATCAATCAATCAATCAATCAATCAATCAATCAATCAATCAATCAATCAATCAATCAATCAATCAATCAATCAATCAATCAATCAATCAATCAATCAATCAATCAATCAATCAATCAATCAATCAATCAATCAATCAATCAATCAATCAATCAATCAATCAATCAATCAATCAATCAATCAATCAATTAGTCAATCAGGTTGTCAGTTAAAATCAATCACTTAACAACTATTAGTATAACATCGTATCAGTGGTGGAGTGTATATTCTGATCCTCAAATGATATATGTATATTAAAAACACCCTCATATAATGGCCTCATCTTCTGAAATAGAATAGCTACATTTTGCATCTTTCTAATAAAAGTGTTATTTTAGTGCCTAAAGCCTGGAAAAGCCCTTTGTCTCTTATATGTGTGTGCTCGATGGTGTATACGTTATTATTGTGTGTTGTGTGGTCACATGCACACACTCGCATGCTATATATAACCCGAGCTGGGGGCCAGTGGGAGAACGCCTGAGGGGAGGTGATGAGTCAGGATCGATGACGCTCAGAGGCCATTTTGCATTGTGCCTGCAGAAGGAGCTCAGACCTTGTACCCCCCCTACACACACACACACAACACACACACACACACACACACACACACACACACACACACACACACACACACACAGAAACACACTGAGTTAACCGTTACCGCAGGACTGAAGGACAAAGGTGTCCTGCTGTTTTGTGTGTGTGTAGGATGTGTGGCTCCAGCACATGTCTCTTTAGGGCAGCTCCTGTAGTTACCCATGTGATGCAAACCATCCCACTCATTCCCAGTTAAACCCAGTCCCTGTGGACACCTATGTTAGCCAGCCATGGAGCCTGTGGTATGGCCATTGCCTTGTATACTGAACCGTGTAATAGCTTTTATGTATTCTACTATATGGCTGTGTGTGTGTGTGTGTGTGTGTGTGTGTGTGTGTGTGTGTGTGTGTTCTCTAATGTTATGCTCGGAGGCGATGTTGAACCGCTGACCTTGGTGGTCAGGGCGCTGTGCTCTGGCTGTCACGCTGCAGGGACACGTAGCATGGGCAGCTCATGTAACCGCGCACATACATCAGTGGCCACGTTTAACCCTGCATACATGCACAGGGATGGCAAGTCCACATTTCCATGCCAATTGAATGCAGCGCATGTTGTTTTCCTTCTCAAGGCCGTGCTACAGAGAGAAGGAGAGCTCCCCCAGGGAAAGTCCCAGAGGCCGCAGTGACAAAAGATGCACTGTTTCCCTACCCCTACACTCCTCCCCCACATCTCTCTCTGTCTCTCTCTATCATTCTCTCTTTTCTCTCTCTCTCTCACGCTTAGTGTCTGTTTTTTTAATTCATTTTATACATTCTCCCGGTCCCGGTAGTAGATTTATTCAGCATCTCTCTCTCTGACTTGTCTGTGTTCTCTCTGGCAGGGTCCATCTCGTCCTGTGATGCATTCCTCAACGTCTTCCAGAGCAAAGGCCTACGGCCGGAGGTCATCTGCCCCTGTGCCAGCTCCCCGGAGGCCCTGACCGTAGCCATCAGGAGGTGGGTCCTGACTGTCAACACACACACACACACACACACACACACACAATCACACGTGTTCAGTCGCTTTACACATTTTCCATGAATACACGACTCAGAGACCACTGTACACGCATGCACACACAAGCACACACACACACACACACACACACACACACACACACACACACACACACACACACACACACATACATACACACACATACACACACACAAAAAAAATTAGTTATGAATTGAGTCTTCTCATCAAATGACTCCAGTTAGTTATGGACACTCAGGTCTCTCATTTTCTTGGTTGTAATGAACAGCCTCCCTAATGAACTCCATCTCCTGCCTCCTGAATGGAATAAAAATACTAAATTGACCCTCCAGCTCTCCTGGCTTGGCCCTTCTCTCCAAACACGTCTTTGTGAGTGATCGCTCTGTTCTCCCTCCCTCACAGATGTGTCATCTCGATAGAGCTGTTTTTAGGCGTTCGATATTTATCAGACACAGGTAGGCGGACAGCGGCTTGGAGATAAAAAAAAAAGCTCAACAGAAGAACTAAAAAAATGAAATATGACTCAAAAGGTTAGCGCTTAACAGAGCACCATGTATCCACTCTTTTTTAGCCCCCAGAAAGCCTTTACAAGAAAATAATATTTTCTTACGCTGGTTCTATAATTACACGTCTCCATAGGCCTGACGTATCTTCAGTGTGACCATATCAAACGCATGTGCGTGGAGTGTGGCGTCTGGTTTTCATTCCACTGGATTAGTCCTGTCTCGCTCTCCCTGGCCAGTCTTTTATAAGTCCCATACTTTTCTTTTTTCTTTCTTCCCTTCTCTTCCCCCCTTCATTTCTTTTTTCTTTTTGCTCTACTCTTGTGAGACGTCACCGCCTTTTTATGTATTTGTGTACACAAACTAAACTGGACCCAAAAAATTAATTAAAAGATGTCTCTCTGTCTCTCGACGTGCCTGCCAACATGGCCCTCGTGGCACGGAACAGGAGAACCGAGACCCAGAATGCTTTGCCAACAATAAAAGTGGCCTAATGCTGTTTCTGTCATCAGCGATGACATCATTTCACTTTATATCTGAGAATGTAGCAAATAGGCGGTTTATGGTCCCTCCACTGGCTCACACTCATGAGTTCACACTGGAAACCTAAGTTGTATTAAATTGTTTGGAAAGCAGTGCTGATTTTGTAATGCGCTCAGTTCAGCTTGTTGTGCCTTTAATCTCTCTCTAGCCCCGTTCTCGATGCCTCTCAAACTTTTCGCTCTCACTCTCTTTTACGCTGACCTTAATGCACACCAGGTTGTGACAAACAGACACAAAAACAGACATACGCCCACACCCAGGCACACACACGCACACACACGCACATACACACACACACACACACACACACACACACACACACATATGCCCAAGCACGGAGAGTTCAACATGTGTTGACGTGGTTTGTTGATGTGGTTGGAACGTCTGTGATGTTGCCTGGAGGCTGCCTGCAGTGCTTATTTCTTGAGTGACTGGTTCCGATCGATGGCGTCTTTTCTTGTCTTTCTGGTCTGGCAGGCCCACGGACGACAGCAGCCAGCCCCCGGGTCGAGGGGTCCTGTCCATGAACGGGCTGAGTCACGGCGTGATCCGCGTGGACTCCGAGGAGCGCCTGTCCGTCCTCACTGTCCAGGACGTGGGCACTGTGATGCCAGGAGGTTAGGCCACTGTTTACATATACAGCAATGCTCCTACTCCTACTCAAAACACACTCAGACACATGAACAGGTGCAGGTTCAGAACAAGCACATACACATGCACCACCATGCCATACACTGCCCACTCTGCCCTCAGTACTAAATAAAGACACTGAAATAGAAAAACCTCACATCCATGTACATACAAACAAACACACACACGCACACACAAATAGCCTGGCGCAACCACACTTTGGGAGATGCAGTCATACAGTCATACAAATCGTACACACCCTTCGGTGGAAGCTGTGTTCAGTCATCTAATCGTGTAGTACTCAACACTCCCACCCATGAAACAGGCCATTCCTTTCAGAGAAAATTCACTGCTCTTCTGAAAAGAGAAAAGTGTATGAATGCATAGATGTTTCTATAATGCTCTATGTGCGTTTACTTATTCATGTGTGTGTGAGCATTAATGTGTGTGTGTACAAGTAACAGCTTACTGATAGTGACGTGTGTGACTGTGTTGCAGCTATGATGTGTGTGGTGAAGCCGGAGGGAGTTCCTCAGCTGTGTCGAACGGACGAGATCGGGGAGATTTGCGTGTGCTCCATCGCCACGGAACCTCCTACTACGGCCTCTCTGGCATGACGAAGAACACGTTTGAGGTGCGGGCATGTTTATGTCCAATTGCCTGCCTCACACGCACACACACACACACACACACACACACACACACACACACACACACACACACACACACACACAGGCAAACACAAACGCATGCTATATCAAGCTTAAGTGGTCCCCCAGAGTTCACAGTGCCACAGGCCTTCCCATGCGGCTCATCCAGAAAATGTTCCTTTCTTAGAGCCTGGCATTAGATTGCTAAAATTAATCTAGCATGATTTTTCAAGACCATACCATTGGTTTCAAAACAAGCATTTCTGTTTTTACTTAGCTGTAGCTACTTACCAAATAGATAAAAAATAGAAATAAGATGAAATGTACAGAAATTAATGAATTTATAGAAATATGTATCATATATACAGATCAAACACCACTAAGTGGGCAAGATGATGATAAGGTCTTAACCTACACAGATTCATGGCCTTCCTCTCCTCATGACTCCTCCTCTTCCTCCTCCTCTCAAGGTGTTCCCCATGAGTGGTGCTGGCGCCCCCGTCAGTGAGTACCCCTTCACCCGCACCGGCCTGCTGGGCTTCGTGGGGCCCGGCGGCCTGGTTTTCATCGCTGGCAAGATGGACGGCCTGATGGTGGTGAGCGGACGCCGGCACAATGCCGACGACATCGTTGCCACGGCGCTGGCGGTGGAGCCCATGAAGTTTGTCTACAGGGGCAGGTAATGGAGCAGACACAAAGCTGACCTGGGGTCAGCCTTATTTAACTGTAACTGCAGCTCACAACTGATACACATTAGCAAAAGCTTAATTCGTTTTTAAATTAGTTTTCAGGAGCAAGCCTTCATGCAATATCATATACATTATTTATCATTATCTGAAAGGCCAAAGCTGTTTCATGAACAGGAATTTCACCTCTAGTGTGTTCATAATGTGAATGCAGCCCTTTTTTCCCTCTAGCCCAGGCCATCGGTCCCATGAGGTACAGTATTATTGACTAAGTCATTAGCTAGCCACAGTCCTAGTCCAGATGCTACAGCAAGCACTAACTGTCTGGGTGATCATTAGATAATTAACATGCTGGCCTGACGCAGCACGGGTGGACTGGTCAAAAGAGTTCAAGCGCAGCCCGTTACCTTGGCACAGTCAGACAGTGCACACCCTGGTTGGGTGAATGAGGAGGTAATTATGGGAAATGTAGTATGTCCACCACGCATGAATGGATACTGTCTAAAAGGGAGTGCAACGCAAGAATAAAAAGGCGTGAAAAGCAAGAATAGGCTAGTATGCAGGTTAGGTAGAGGTTTAGACATATTTTGTTTTGTCTTTTTTCTGACTCTTTCTTTTATATCTATGTTCTCTCTGTATCCCTCGTTCCCTCTCCTCCTCTCTTTCTCTCTCTCTGTCTGTGTGCCCACAGGATAGCGGTGTTTTTTCGTGACCCCGCGTGCTGCAGGTACACACACACACACACACACACACACACCACTGCAGATACAGACACACACACACACACACACACACACACACACCACCACGCTACCATACGTCTCGGCATCCATGAAATTAGAGCCTAGTTGCTATTTATATTTACAGAGGCCGGCCCTCTCTTTGGCATCACAGCCCCTCCTATGTATCCTGCCTCTTTCTGTTTTCTATCTCTTCTCTCTCTCTCTCTCTCTGTCTGTGTGCCCACAGGATAGCGGTGTTTTCGTGACCGTGGTTGCATGATGAGAGGATTGTGGGTGGTGGCTGGAGCAGAGGCCAGATTCCACAGAGGGGAGGACACAGCTTTCAGTGGATGAGCCGCGCTGCAGGTACACACACACACACACACACACACACACACACACACACACACACACACACACACACACACACACACCACCACCACTACCACTCTCTCTCTGTCTGTGTGCCCACAGGATAGCGGTGTTTTCGGTGACCGTGCTGCATGATGAGAGGATTGTGGTGGTGGCTGAGCAGAGGCCAGATTCCACAGAGGAGGACAGCTTTCAGTGGATGAGCCGCGTGCTGCAGGTACACACACACACACACACACACACACACACACACACACACACACACACACACACACACACACCACCACCACTACCAGCACAATCTCAGCATCCATAGTCGAGCCTAGTTGCTATTTATATTTACAGAGACGGCCCCTCTCTTAGCATCCACAGCCCCCCTCCCTATGTATCACTGCCTCTTTCTGTTTTTTCTATCTCTTCTCTCTCTCTCTCTCTTTCTCTTTCTCTATCCCTCTCTTCTCTTTTAGACAGGCGCAACACTCAGCACTGAGTAAATTCCCCTTTGCAGATTCAATTAGTAGACAGGCTATGGGTGACCTGCTCAGGGTATTGGGATCAGCATTTTTTTTTTTCCGGAGTCAAAGCAGGAATTTAAAAATAAACCGCCACGCCAGGAAAGCACAGGATCTGGTGTTTTCTCCCCGCTCCATATGGTTTGACTTAGCTGTGGAGTTGTAGGTCATTAATCTTGTAAATGTGATTGTACCCCTCACCCCACCGCTCAGAAAGTGCTGCATGCAATGTTTGCTCTAAAGGTCACTGCCTACACCTACCTCCCTGCGCTCTCTAAAGTTTAGAGTCTAAACGCTCCTCTGTGTACCGCTCTCATTCTTCCACTTTCCTCATCTTTCTCCTCTGTTCCCTTGCTTTTTGTTGCCTTCTCTTTCTCTCTCTCTCTCTCTCGTTCCCTCTCTCTCTCTCTCTCTCTCTGTGGTTGGTTGGCCTTTTCTGCAGGCTATAGACAGCATCCATGGCGTGGGGGTGTTCTGCCTGGCCCTGGTGCCGGCCAACACGCTTCCCAAGACGCCGCTGGGGGGCATCCACCTGTCGGAGACCAAGCAGCTCTTCCTGGAGGGCTCGCTGCACCCCTGCAACGTGCTCATGTGCCCCCACACCTGCGTCACCAACCTCCCCAAGCCCCGGCAAAAACAGCCAGGTATGTGCTGTGTGATGTGCTTTTCACTCTATGCAAGTACAGTAATTTCGGTGTATTAGCCGCATTGTGTATAAGCCGCAGGACAGTGTTTTATGCAAGTTAAAAGAAAGAAAACCATATTAATACCATTAACTGCCCCCGGGCATTAACCTCATAAATGAAGAAATTTTGCAAAATCAATGTATTAGCTGCGGCTAATAGTTGGGAAATTACGGTATGTGGTCGTATTTGTGCATGTGTAGCTAGATGTGACTTTTTGTGAGTGGATGAATGTGTGTGTACATTTATGTCTGACGGTTTGTGTGCGTGTGGTTTTGGGAACCTGTAAGTATATGTGATTGTGTCCCTCAGAGTCGTTGACCTTTGCTTATATTTTATTTTTCATTGTGTTTTGTGTGCAGTTTAGTTTACGGCTCTTATAAGGCCACAGTATTTATAGCCAGTCTGGGGAACTTCAAATCCATAGTCATTGAAGTGCATTGAGACACACATTGCATTGTGGAGCTGTCTCGTGTGATTTTGTTGAAAAACCGACACGTCGGTTATAAGTGGGTGGCACTAAGTGGCATGAGCATAAAGATATAACAGGTTTTTCTGAGCCACTTGTGCACATTTAATTTAATTATGCTCCATTTTCCAGAACTATAAACACCAAACTAAAACCTCACACAGCCCTGGCCAAACCTCAGTCTATTCCACTTGCTGTCCAAATATGCAGTGGACCTGTGTGGTTTGGATGTTTGTGAGTGGGGTGGATGTCTGCATTTGTGCGAGTGACTTTGTGTTTGCTGCTGTGTGAGTTTATTGGTAAATGGTGTTAGTACACATTTGCACATGGCCTGTGTGTGCATGTCATTAAAGTTATGAATGGTTGTTTATCTCTGTGTGTGCGTGTGCGTATTTGTGTGTGCGTGTGTGTGTGTGTGTGTGTGTGTGTGTGTGTGTGTGTGTGTGTTTTCTGCAGAGATCGGACCTGCCTCTGTGATGGTGGGGAACCTGGTGTCGGGGAAGCGCATCGCTCAGGCCAGTGGCCGAGACCTTGGTCAAATCGAAGACAATGATCAGGCAAGGAAGGTGTGTGTGTGGCACCTCGGGGGCCCTGATTTTCATTCATCCATCTCAGCCTACCGCAATCCATCCATCTATCCATCCGCCCACCCATCCATTCATCACGTTCCATTAGCACAGAGCAAATAACCCACATGTGTCGCATAGCTCTGGGGTCGTGGGAAGAAGACATTTCTCCCCACGTAATTTGATTCCATGGTCACGCTTTTGTCTTGGATGGATGGCATTTTTCGGGGTTGTTTGTGTCATGCTTGGCTTTTGTTTGGGTTTCCCTTAAAAAGCTCAGAACTGATTATCGAGACGAGACTGCTCATTATTGTTTAAGGGCGTTTGTTTTTTCTCCTCCTCTAATCTGACAGAATCAGGTGGAGGTTTTTAACCGCTCCACTGCTGTATCCAGGAGACAGAGACATAGCGGGAGAGCGCTCGCAATCCAAATGTCAGCTCTGAAAGTACGCAGACGGCCTCATTAGCCTGATCCTCGCTAGCGTATTAATCTTAGCGATCAATAGCTGTCATTACACGAGACTGCGGAGCGGGCAGAGAGGCGGCCGGAGGCAGGTAGCCCCTGTTCCCCCGCGAGTAGCCAGGCATGGCAGGGGAGATGGAGACTGTGAGGCTTTAATGTTTTATCCGTGGGTCCCTTTTAAGATGGTTGGAGGGTTGGACACCAGGTAATGCAATTTGGGAGTTTGGCTTCGGATCATGGCGTCCGACATTAATGCCTTCAAAAACTTTTTTCAGGCACAGAAAAAAAAGTGTGGCCCACCCTGTCACCTTCTTGTAAAATGACTTTCAGTCTTTTCAGAACTTTTTCAAGCAGCGCTGACATTTGATGAAGTCCCCCTCCTCCTCGTCAATCGTCCAGAACTCACACATCAGAGTAATTACTCTGTACAGATGTCTGTTTCTGCGTTGTTGGGTTTTGGGGAAGGCTGGCGCGTTGGGTTGCAGAGTTTGTTATTTATTTGCCGTCCACCGCTGTCAGTCATGACAACTTTGCCCGTGACAGAATTCATTACTCTGTCCTCTCAGGCTGAAAGTTGCCATCCATTACCATTTCAGGTTGCTGTGTGTGTGTGTTTGTTTGTGTGTGTGTGTGTGTGTGTGTGTGTGTGTGTGTGTGTGTGTGTGTGTGCGCGTGTTTGTCATGCCAGTACAACACTGGCATAGCCTACAGGCGGAGGAGAGAGAGAGAGAGAGAGAGAGAGACAGAGACAGAGACAGAGACGTGTCCCTCTACATCCACACCTTTGCCCACTGTGTCGGATTAGAGCTTTGGCTGTCTGAGGCTGATGCGGTGCATTGGTGCATGCATGTGGTGCTACCCTCTCCAAGCCACTCCTCAGGAATAACTGCACCCACCTCCGCCTCTCCACCCACCACCTCCATCTCTCTCCCTTCTTCCTGCCTGCATGACAAGCATGCCTCTTCTCATGCTTCATGCCGTCTTTTCTCCCTCCACCTCCCTCACTCATTCTCATTTTCGTGTGTGTGTGTGTGTGTGTGTGTGTGTGTGTGTGTGTGTGTGTGTGTGTGTGTGTGTGCGTGTGCGCTCTCTCTTGCGTGAGTGGTGAATGATTGGACGATAAGGTCTGCTCCATCTGCCAGCCTGCTCTTTTAATGATTCCTGCGCTCATCCGCAACCTTTCATCCATCTATCCGTCTATCGATCTATCTATCTATCTATCTATTTATCTATCTATCTCCATCGCTCCATCCATCCTGAGCCATTCATGAAAATCAGGCCCTCTGTGTGAGTGGGAACGCTGCTGCTACTACTGCTGCTGCTGCTGCTAGCTACTGCTGGTGATGCTATGGGTGATGGTTGTTAGCCTCTTCCTCCAGCGCAATGACCGAACGTGTTTTCCAGGCAGAGCTACGTTGACCGATTTCTTGCAATATTCCCTGAGACAGAATTCTGCAAGGCGCCGTGGTTACCTGTAACGTTCTGTTTATTTTAACCCAGCAAATGATGACGATGAAAAACAGATGGTGGAATCCTCTGTATGTGTGTATGTTGATCTTGGATGCATGCCAGTGGGGAATTGATATGCCTCTTTACTAATATCTCTGCATGTCAGCTTAAAGAAATAATGCCCAGTTTACGAGTTTACACAGACAAATGTAATCAACAGTTCTGCTGAATTAATTTGTGGGTTGGCACTTATGAATTCAGAACCTTCAAGTGTTTAGGTATCCGATGGATTTCTGTTTTCTATTTGCCATGTGGTGAATACCTGGTAATGTTACCATAATAAGTGATTTTGTCGGTATTATAAATCCAAAAAACTATTCCCATTATATTCTGACATTTAAGCAATACTGTCACCATAGTAATTGAACAATACCGTGTTTCATATGCTTTCAGTCTGGACTATTAATAATACTTTGCACCTGCTGTGTATTTTCCTTTGCTCAGTACTAGAGTTCCTTCCGTCTGATGGTTTCCTCAGTAGATTCTGTACAGGATGCAGAATTCCGGCTGCAGACTGCCTTGTTCACAGTTCCTTAATAATTGAATGGGAGATTTTCTTTGTCCCCGTTGTGCACCTGTAGTTCCTCTTCCTGTCGGAGGTGTTGCAGTGGAGAGCGCAGACCACTCCTGACCACGTCCTCTTCACTCTGCTCAGCTCCAGGGTAAACACCAGCGACCGCCGCGCTCATCTCTCTCTCTCACACACACACACACACACACACACACACACACTCAATCACACACACATACTAACACACACACTCCAAAGCACCAGCCACTGTGATAGTCGGGTTGGGGCTGTCATGTGTCACACTTATCAAGTTCTCTCTTTTCTCTCTCTCTCTCTCTCTGTGTGTGTGCGCGCATGTGTGTGTGTGTGTGTGTGTGTGTTTCTACAGGGGGCTATCTTGAGCTCGCTGACCTGCGTGCAGCTGCACAAGCGGGCGGAGAAGATCGCGGCCATGCTTATGGAGCGAGGACACCTGCAGGACGGCGATCACGTGGCGCTGGTCTATCCACCTGGTACGTCCAACTCATTCTCCCCGTCTGCCGGTCCAATCAGCATCTCTCTCTCTCTCTTTTTCTCAGGCTCATCTCAGACCAGCCTGGTCCTCAGGAAAGACTCAGGAAAAACAAATGGAAGACTATGACCTAGTGCACCAATGCTTTAATGTGAAAATAGCCACTTAATGTTAAAATAAGCGCCTAGAGATGGCAGGTCAAGAGTAGACAAAATTGTCATGTTCTTGCTGAGTTAATTACATTATCTTGTCTCCATACTTGACCTGGCTGTGTCCCCACAGGCATTGACCTGATTGCAGCCTTCTACGGATGCCTGTATGCCGGCTGCGTGCCCATCACGGTCAGACCACCCCACCCCCAGAACATCGCCACCACTCTGCCCACTGTGAAGATGATTGTGGAGGTGAGCTTGTTTAGGGGTTAAAGGGACTGGAGCTATGAACATAAGGGAACATAAAGAAGTTAACTGTGAAAGAAAAGATTGTAAATCTTGAAAGAATCCATTAGACAAGAAGTAAGGCAAGTGAGGGTCATAATTATGGTTGCCATGAATTTTAACCTACTGTACTGGATTATTATGTGCAGTACCATAATGTACGTGTTTGCATGTGTGTGTGCAGGTGAGCCGGTCGTCCTGCGTGATGACCACACTGGTGATTTCCAAGTTGCTGAAGTCTAAAGAGGCGTCCGCTGCTGTGGACGTCAGGACGTGGCCTCCTGTCCTAGAAACAGGTGACAAGTGCCACCACACTCACTCAGAGCACACTCGGTCTCCAGACTCTCTGAGTCTGCCTTGCAGACTAATTACAATAGATGATTCATGTAATTTGATTTGATTTGAACTAATCAAGGCTTTAAGAAGGATTCTTCACTCTGTCTTTATCCTCCCCATTTACTTTTTAATTCCTTATTAATCACTCACCTCCTCTACTGCGTGCTCTCTGCTCTCCTCTCACACCTTTAGATGATCTGCCAAAGAAGAAGCCCCCTCAGCTGTACAAGCCCTCCAATCCGGACACGCTGGCCTACCTGGACTTCAGTGTGTCCACCACAGGGATGCTAGCAGGAGTAAAGGTGAGCTGGGGGTCAGTGTGAGTGTGTGTGTGAGAGAGAGAGAGAGAGAGAGAGAGAATATGAACAAGAGCAAAAGCATAGTATGCATGGTGTGGTATGTCTGTGTTTATGTTTCTGTGTGTGTGTGTGTACAGTACGTGCGGATGGAAGAGGCTCGGAGTAGTTTTTGCCTCCCAGCCCGTACGCTGTTGTCCTCCTCTGGGCTGTCTGTTTAGGAATCAATGAGGGCCCCACTAAATCATCTTTCAGCTTCCTCCGCAAACACCGCCAGTTTTAGCACTAAAAGGCTTTAAAAAGCCCTCGCCCACTCAAGACACCTCGCCATGGTTAGCGGGCAGGATATCTGCTATCAGGTGTCAAAGGAGCAGGAGACTGTTTTATATTTCACGGCCATTATAATCCTTCTTTGGTGGGAGAGTGCTTGAATAGTCCGGCCTGGTTTTGCTGCTGCAGTGGGTGAATTAGCTATCCACAGGGGGGGGGGGTGTAATTGTGCAACCCCGGTGTCCCTCTTAAAACAGGGAGCTTTTATTGTCTTGTAAAACCAGCTTCTGTCCTCTGTTCTCCAGCCCTCTTGGCAAATGCTGGTCCTCTGAGCGCTTTACATGTCCCCCAAATTGAATATGTTTCAAAGAAATTGGCCAATCTTTACTAGACATTTACATAGTTATCCTGTTTGCCTGCACAATGGCCCCTAAGTGGATTTGGAGAATAGTTCAGGACCTGCACAGACACAGGTACATTTGTACAAAAACACACATGAGTGTGTTGTGTGCTGTTTTGGTCCACAAGAGATTTACACAACTTCTAACCTTCTGTTTCTCCATTTCCAAACTCCTCACTAAATTCTTGCTATCCTTTCTTCCCTTCCTTCCATCTTTATATATCTTTCTCTCCCTCTCTCTCTCTCTGTCTCTCTCTCTCTCTCTCTCTCTCTCTCTCCTTCCTCAGATGTCTCACAGTGCCACCAGTGCCTTCTGCCGCTCAATCAAGCTCCAGTGTGAGCTCTACCCCTCGCGAGAAGTGGCCATCTGCCTGGACCCTTACTGCGGCCTGGGCTTCGTCCTCTGGTGCCTCTGCAGGTCAGTCTCCACGCTCGGCACCCAGAGCTCACCGACCACACCTCATCATTCAGCGCAGCCGGAGTCAGCAATCTGGACAGTCATTCCCCATACAGTTATCCATGTCATACTGAATCCATTTGTGTTTTGAATGTATGGAGCCTGAGGGTTTTACTCACCAAAAGGCAAGTTGCCCACAAGTAGTCTCCAATCTCGGCACCCAAAACTCACCACTGAGTGGTGAGAGAAGCTGAAGTCAGAGCAGCTGAAGTCAGCAATCTGATGTAGACAGTCATCCCCCTATACAGTTATCCATATCATGTCACATTGTGTAGTGCTGCATTTTTGTATAGTATGTATGGAGCCTAAAGTTGCCCACAAGTAGCTTTGCTAAGAGACCCATGTCAGCAGAATAGCATTGCTGGGCTTTACATGTGACAGCAAAATGACATGGTTCCTCAAGAGTGCAGAAAGTTCAGTTGAAACCTGCTTGTTGTGAAACATTTTGGAAATCTAAAGTAAGCAGCTAGACAGCCGAGCATTTGGCCAGTTGAAGAGCCTCTTTGCTCTTTGAAAGTGCAGTGAAGGGTTAGAAAATAGACATGCAAGGCTGAAACGTCCTCTGCTGTCATTGATCCTGCCGATCTGCCGATCTACCCGGTGTGACAAGTGGGAAATCAATGATAAGTCTTTTACGTCCGAGTAGTCCTATTAACCAATTTGTGAAGAGGGCCTCTTTGGTCAATCCTCTTTATGTGCCATGCTTCTGTGCTCATCTCATCTAAAGTGCCTGCTCTCTGACCAACACTCACACACACACACACACACACACACACACACACACACACACTCAATCTCAGCACACATGCACATGCAGGAACACAAATGCACTGACATATGTATGCTTCATCCTCTCTTTTCTCCCTCTCTCTCTCCCTCTCTCTGTTGGCGTGTGTGCAGTGTGTACTCAGGGCACCAGTCCATCCTGATCCCCCCCTCGGAGCTGGAGGTGAACCCCGCCCTGTGGCTGCTGGCCGTCAGTCAGTTCCGTGTCAGGGACACCTTCTGCTCCTACTCAGTCATGGAGCTCTGCACCAAGGGCCTGGGCCTGCAGACCGAGTCTCTTAAGGTAGTGTATGCAAACACACACACACACACACATGCATGCAAATGCAGACACTGACACACAAGCATATGCACAGATTTTCATTAGTTTGTGTATACATGTCGAAGCATAGGCATACACAGTGACCTATGTAACTATGTAAAGCATGACTATTAATCGGGTCATAAAATGGCAATTTTCAGTTGTACAGTGTGCAATTGGTTATTACATCTCACATCATTAAAAGCCTGGACACTCAGCACCTTTAAAACACCTTTATGCTCTTCTGCACACACACACATACACACACACACACACACACACACACACACACACATACCTAAATTCTTCAGACGGTGCCAGTAAACTTTCTGCTGACAGACCTGCAGTTCCTTTGCTGGTGTGCATCTCGGTGTGGAGACAGAGGGAGAGTTGAGAGTGCGCAATGACAGTGCTGCAGGAGAAAGGCCGAGCGTGCCTCCTGGCGAGACAGCCTTGTAAAAATGTGTTTTATTTACTTTCATTCAGTTTGTTCACATCGCCATAGTTACTAATGGCAGACTATTGAGCCGAGTGCAGTTTATTACCATAGAGCCAATCGATGGAGAGGAGAGGGAGACACCCCCAAACTGTATTAATTCTGCCACTTTTTAGTGTACAGTGGGGGGATGTTATTGCATATTTTTGCCATTGTTTTTCAAAAGAACGCAAGGCAGAGCAGAGAGTTTTGATTATTTCTGCATTAGCTCAAATCTTCTATCCCTATAAATATTATCACAAACTAAAATATGATTAGAAAAGTAATGAAAAGATCCAAAGTCTCGCACTCTCATGTGCTCATTTTTGGATCAATAAACCTGCATCAGTTGCCTGAGCCTGAGCTAAATTAAGCCATGCTATATAATTCATACAAATTCATGGAATTCATGGAATGGAATTGGACTACACATGTGAAACCTTACATTTCCAATCTTCTTTGGCATCCTGCTCCTTGTGCCTTTGGGAGAACATAAAGCTTCTCCTGACGGTAAGAGTTGTAGCTGAGTGCTAACCCCAACTCCCTGTCTGTCTCTCTGTCTGTCTGCTAGCTGAGTGCTAACCCCAAAACTCTGTCTATCTCTCTGTCTGTCTGCTAGCTGAGTGCTAACCCCAAAACTCTGTCTATCTCTCTGTCTGTCTGCTAGCTGAGTGCTAACCCCAAAACTCTGTCTGTCTCTCTGTCTGTCTGCTAGCTGAGTGCTAACCCCCCCCCTCTGTCTGTCCTGTCTCTGCTGCTAGTGGCCTGGCCTGGACCTGTCTGGTGGTGGCGGAGGTGTGGTGGTGGCGGAGGAGCGGCCCAGGATAGCGCTCACCCAGTCCTTCTCCAAGCTCTTCAAAGACCTGGGCCTCCACCCACGCTGTTAGCACCTCCTTTGGCTGCAGGGTCAACCTGGCCATTTGTCTGCAGGTCAGCACTCTGCTCTCTCTGTGTGTGTGTGTGTGTGTGTGTGTGTGTGTGCGCGTAAATGTTCACATTGTGTTTTGTTGGCCAATGTTACATGTATCTCCTTATAGCATAGACTGAATCAGATGTGTTCCCTTCGAAGACATTTCCTCCGTTTCTGTGTATTTGAAAATTCCTAACCTGGTTGCTCAGTTTGTCCCCGGGCTGCCGGAGAGACAGATTGGGATGTAATCTCTTGGCTAACATGGTTTGTACTTGTATGTGGGACTGGACGGATTACTGTATTCCGCCATGGATTTTCCAGTTGCTAAATCGGGAATGTTTTGAGCTTTTACGTTTTAGAGACAGTGTGTGTATTTGGAGTTTAAGCAGGTGAACTGGGCATTAACCAGTGCGCCTGTGACATTTTCTGTCAGGGTGAGGGAAGAACTACAGTCGCTACTATTTCAAAAGTAACTGTTTTTGTTATGATCAAATGCCGTATTTTCAGTGGTTCCAGTGATGGATTACATTACAAGTAGGACATTGAGAGGGTGGCATACCGATAACTGTTTTCCAGAAGGTGATTTAAGTGTTATATTCTTAAACATGTTTAAGCATCAACAGAGGAAACAAACATCTCATTTCCTGTTTGTTATTGTTTGACATCCGGTGACATTCCTTCTGTGATTCTTTGATTCATTGTGTTTTTTTGTTGGCTTTTGTTTTCCCCACCCTCATGCTGTCTTTCATGTTTCCTTTTCATCTGTCATCTTCACCCTTCTCCCTCTCCCTCCTCCTTCCTCATCCACCCTCTCCCCTCTCCCATCTCTCTCCTCCTCCTCCCTCTCCTCCTCATCCACTCTTTTCTCTCCCTCCTCCTCCTCCTCCTCCACCTCATCATATCTCTTGCTGATGCAGCCTCACAGGCTGGGGAAGCTTGCTGATCAGGTAGGGAGGCCTCGCCCGTGTTCCCCAGCCAGCCGCCAGCTACGGGATGAGGGGCGCTGACTAGCTTTGCTTCAGTCCACAGCGCAGGGGGGGCTTGTAGGGAGCCTGAACCCTGTAGTGCATTGTGAGATGCATTCTATGCGACTGGGGTTAGCGGTGTTGGTGGTTTAAGTAGCCTTTGTTTTCTACCAAAGGGGATATGGCTGCTGGACTAATCAACTGATAGACTAATGGACTAATAGAAGAATATCCCTAATTCTGTTGGTAGTCTGCTTTAGTGTAGCTCTACCCTCTTAAGGAAACGTTCCTCTACTCATGATTATTAGAAATATATAGGCCCCAAATGTCCCATCTGGGTTCTACTACATTCAGAAGTGTTCAGACCCAACTTCAGCCCATTCACTTTTCCTTAAGAGTGTAGCTTAGCCTTCTCCCAGTGGAAGGAGCCAGCTCTGCTCTACCTCCGCGATAACAGGTTTGTGACCTCGGTCATTACCCCAGAGTGCCACACACTCAGCTAATAGAAGAGTGCTGGTGGTGTTATGACTCAGCAGACCAGGAGGTGGACGACTTAATCCCTTCTCAATCACCTAGCTCATTAAGACCCACACAAATCAGGGCGAGCCGCACAGCTCCAAAAACAAATGGGCCAAGCACAAAGGTGTCGCACGGAAAACAACACTGCGCCCACGTGTTCCTGTTGCCCTGTGCGACACTGTTATTGAGCCTGTTCCTCTGCGGTCCCTGAGCCTCACCCAGAGCGCTCCCATTCCATCACCTCTCCTCGGGCGGTCGTTAATATCTCAGCTGTGTAGGTGGCTGGTGTTGGAGCAGGGGACCAACACTCTGTGTGTGTGTGTGTGTGTGGGCTTTGATGGAGAGCCCTGGGTGAGGAGTGGGGCCGGAAGGCTCCTTCTGCTGCTGCAGGTCTGGAGGAGGGAAGGGAGCAGGAGGGAGCCCTCTGCTGGCTGCTCCCCCACTGGGAGCCAAGGCCTCGACCCGGTGCTGCCCCGGGCTGAGCCAGCGTCCACATCCGTGCTGCTTGTAGCTGGGTTAGCAGCGCTAGCTGGGCTGGGTGGATTAGGATAAGCGCATGCAGGCTTCTCTGGTGGTGCATAGTGTGGTGAAGGTGTGGAGAGGTGGGGGGCTTTGTGGTCGCTGGGTGGACAAATGCTAACTCAAGGACACTTCTGCAGTGTGCCGGAGGCGTCCGAACCTGATGATGTCAGTCATTTGGGAATCACCTGAATTGCTGCTTTGCTGGAAGTGACTTTGGCGTGACTCTTGGAGCTGAGTCACCAGTTCGGTGTGGAAATGCGTTTACAACGGTGTCATTAAACAGCACTGCTTCACCGCTGCCATCACAAGCGTGACGAGAAGGCCCTCCAAGCCTGGAAATCTGGCAAAGCAGACAAAAGCTCTTGTATTTTTAATGGAGGTGACTAACATGTCTCTAACCCATGAGTGAAATGCACTTCTCTCATTTCTGGAGCTGCCACTCAACATTTTTACTGCACCAGCCAGACAACAGAAATGACGGAAGTGCTCGTCATTTGTGGGATTGGTGGATAGGGAAATGAGTCTCTTCTTCCTCTGACTTCACTGCCCTCACACATAGTATTCCATCCTCCATTGCACTGTTATGTATATTGTATATACACTATATTAGTCTATGCTAGATATATAGTGCATAGTGCTGTGTATTTTCCCTGTGCTGGTATCTGGCTTGTTCTACTGCTTTGGTGATTCGGTCTTGCTCTGTGATGATTCTGATTTGGCCATGTTGATCAGTGGGCTTGGCCATGATCCTGAGTAAGCCCTCTTACTAATGACTACTACTGATTAGTGTGTTGTGGAAGGGCTGAAGCAATGCTGGGTAACATTTCACATGAATATCTCTGAAGTGAGGCATTATGGCTGAATTTAAAATGCCTGACACGGTATCCATGGAATTGAAGTAGGGTATTCTAACAAAAGGCTGCTCTCAATCTATTCATGTGTCTAATAAATACTCATGTTTGTCAGACAGCAGTTGCAAAGAATATGTCAGCATTTATTTGATGGAAATGCAAAAGCATAATACTTACTCACTGAATGTAAGGCATTGCAGTAGTGCACTACGAGGAAGGGGATATTCATAGGAAGTGATGCCCAGATTTTGTAAGAAATCAACATTTACAAGTCCAGGCTCTTTGGGAATGCCAGCTGTTGTGCTCAAATGCTGAATCCCTGTGTATCTGTAAAGCTCATTTATCACTGAAGGTAAATTAATGTGTGGCTTGATGCGGCTCTTGGTTTGTAGGGCACCTCAGGACCGGACCCGACTACTGTGTTTGTGGACATGCGAGCCCTGCGACACGACAGGTGCGTGCTGCCCCTCACACTCCGCGGAGGGATCATTCACTAACTTCAGGCGCACAAACTACAGACGCACAAACGACCATCTCAGTGTAGTGATTTGTTGGAGCATCATTCACTAACTACAGACGCACAAACGACCACCTCAGTGTAGTGATTTGTTGGAGCATCATTCACTAACTACAGGCGCACAAACTACCACCTCAGTGTAGTGATTTGTTGGAGCATGATTCACTAATTAACTCAGAATCATGGTATGGCCTTAGTGTAGGTATTGGTGGGGTTGTTTGTTTATCCATGCTCTGATCTGTGCATGACGTCAGTGGCACTTTGAGCTCACAGAACACATGGGCAGCTATAACACTGGGTTAACTCCAGGCTTGGAATTTCACCATTCTGGGGGCAAGGCCACTTGGCCTTCAGTTGGGCATATTTGGTGGGGGGCACAAAGGCCACATGTCAGGGCACCAAGGCCAAAGTTAACTAGTAGTTTTATAGTAGGCTATAAAAATGATCAAAGTTGTATTTAGCCTATTCACTGCAGTAGACCTGCATCACTGTATGAAACATTACAAAAACATGAAATGAAAACATGACATATTACATAGAACTGTAAATCATCTGACTATCTAATATTTACAGATATCTAGGCTATATATAACATTTATTTTATATTTGGCCTGTTATGAAATCATGTATTGAACAATTTAAACACATTGTAAAACTTAAAGCCCAAATTTGGAGACATCCATGTATGTCGAACTTCACTGCAAATTCAAAACTGGATTACTCTGGAACGGCTAACTGTACAGGGGACTGCTTTACACCTTTGTGTTAGTTAAGGTCTCCTGTTTATTCTGATATATGGGTTGTCATGTGTTAAAAGAAGGGTTCGAAGTAGCCTATTACAATCGAATGGGTATGGAGATCATGGGACGAAAACCTTCAGTAGAATGTATGATTAAATTGAATTATATTATTTACTTTTCTCATGAACCGCTCAACACAGCAATTATCGGCTAACATCGTTTAAAAGCTGAGAAAAAGCTCTTTCATGTGATACGTGTGATGTCTGTGTGATGAATAGGCTACTTCATGAGTAGTTCAACTGAGAATGGGTGAATTTGGACGACTTTCTTTCTTGCACTGCCACTTTCTCCACTGCGTAAATGACTAAATTAATTTGCGCCAGTGAATGCTAAGATTATTTTGACAGGCCACAGGCTAAATAAAAATCGCTATTAGTAGGACGCAAAGCAGAATATTGAAAGAAGGGGGCACCAAGGCCACCGTGGCCTGTAAACCTCTGATTTTCAAAGGGGCCTCACGGCCAACGCAAGGGGCTACGACGGCCATGGCCGTCGTGGCCGCCGTGAAATTCCTACCCTGGTTAACTCTCTCTTTTTTTCTCTGGAATGATGTCTTAGAAAGGAGCTTTTCATGATGCATATTTCATGATTTCTTCTCTCCCATCCAGAGTTCGACTTGTTGAGAGGGGATCACCTCACAGCTTACCGCTCATGGAATCCGGAAAGGTGAGTCATTTTAAACAGAACTTTTCTGGCATCCAGAAAGTAACACAGAGAGCTCAGAAATGAACAGGTCTTTTTTTCACACAGATTCTGCCTGGTGTTCGGATCATTATTGCCAATCCTGAGACGAAAGGGCCTTTGGGTGACTCACACCTGGGGGAGGTGAGTCGGCGCTTACGTCTGACATCATGAAGACCCACACAGTCTCTTAGAAATATTGTAGTCATCATGCAGGAGGTGTAATGTCCTTTAGCTCTGGTTGTCTAATAAAATATTGAAAATATTTCAATTGTATTATATTATACTGTACATTGTTATCAATACTCAACGGTCATTGACTGCTGTTCAGGTCCTCGATTCCATTTGGGCGGTAAAGTTTTCCACTCTTCCTGATGTGAAGCATCCTGCTCCTAATAGTTTTAGCACCCTACAGTGTGGCCTTTGAGCTGGCTCAGCTTCCTGACAAATTGGGTCTGATAATCTGCTGAAATTTGTCAAGTGTGCAAGTCTGATCCACCATAATCTACATTCCGCTTTCCGACACACCCATCAAACCCCCAAGCCCTTGTTGACTCCTCTCCAAATATGGCACAGATTTTACCATAAAGTCCAGTGTTCATGTCTTTGGACCAAATTGCTTTTGGCCAGCAGTCTTGAGGTTTCCCCAGATGCTGGTTGGCTCTGATTATTGTTCTGTGGTCACAAAAGTAACTCATTCCTTGGCATCACTGCTGCCACTTTGTTTGAGTACGCCCGTATTTTAAGCTTTATGTCTTTATTTAACTGCGATTCCATCGTCTCTCCAGGGAAGCCCTTATGTGTCGACTTTTGTCACTTTGGAGGAAAGCCAAATGGACCAGATGCAATCACAAATGCTCATAAATATTCCCCCTACATCCATCAGATTTGGGTACACAGTGCCCACAACGGCAGTGGCTACTTCACCGTGTACGGCGACGAGGCACTCCAGTCAGACCACTTCACCTCGCGGCTCAGCTTCGGGGACACTCAGACGGTGTGGGCGCGCACCGGCTACCTGGGCTTCCTGCGCCGGACCGAGCTGACCGACGCCAGTGGAGGTACCACAGCACGTGATGCTCTCAATACAAACAGACATGCAGTTATATGACATTAGGCCACACCAGGATAGCCTCAAAATATTCAGAACAAATGGTGCTGATGTGATTACTTACAAAAAGGCAGGTGCACCAACAGCAGTTCACAACAGTGAGAACCCTCTTCACCATATTGAAGTGAAGCAATAATGTCTAAGGCATTAGGGCACTTTGAAGGGTGGGAGGGAGCCAGGCCACTCACATTTTACAAGTAGAACTCAAACAAATTTGCTTTATGTTATAAGATTAATATCTCTCCACCCAGTCATCCAACCCCTCACTTACTGTACCAACTGATTACATTTGTGTTCTAGACCTATTATGAGAACATTGATAATTAAATGATAAAATATCAATATTCTTTACCTAAGATGATATGACTTATTGTTTTGGAGAGCACAATCATCCTAAAAATAACCACACAGTAAATAGCTCAGACCATGTGACTGCATAAATGGGAGTGGTAGTTCAGTGTTTGGTTTTGGATATGTAATTGTTTGTTTAAATATTTAGCTCTTAGTTAACCTGCATTCAGTTCTTACATGTACACTTCTGTATAAATGGTCACACGTAGCCTGAATTACTGAATATTGATGGATTAAAATTCAGTAAAGTCAGTTCAAATCAGAAAACCTGATTTTGTGTAGGATTCTTTATTGGTAGCGAATAATCAATCCTTATTAATAGCTGATTAAATGATTTTCAGGAGCATGATATAAAATGATAAGTGCATTTGGTATTGCTGAGGCAAACCGTATAAAGTTGGACGATTAATCCGCTGTGGTCAGTAGTCTGACCGTGTGCTTCTGTTGTTTGTCCCTCAGAGAGGCATGATGCCCTGTATGTGGTCGGGGCCCTGGACGAGGCCATGGAGCTGCGGGGTATGAGGTATCACCCCATCGACATCGAGACATCCGTCATACGCACTCACAAAAGCATCACAGAATGGTAGGTTCCTCTTTTAAAAGCATCAATTACATTTTAAATCAGGGTTTACATGCATGTTATGTGAAACGAAAGTTGATGTTTCTACATTTCTAGAACTAAGCTAAAATCAGGTGTATGTATGACCACTCTTTGAATGGGTCTGAAGTTATCTACAGAGATCCACATCAATGACCCTATCCTGCATTTTGTCATTAGCTCAAGGAACATCTTCATAACTGCACAGCTTTCTGAATGACCGTGTCAAATGTGCCTGTGTATCCACAGCGCGGTGTTTCCCTGGACCAACCTGCTGGTGGTGGTGGTGGAACTGGAGGGCTCGGAGCAGGAGGCCCTGGACCTGGTGCCACTGGTGACCAACGCCGTCCTAGAGGAGCACTATCTGATCGTGGGTGTGGTGGTGGTGGTGGACATTGGCGTCATCCCCATCAACTCGCGCGGCGAAAAGCAGCGCATGCACCTGCGGGATGGTTTCCTGGCCGACCAACTGGACCCCATCTATGTGGCCTATAACATGTAGCTTGTGTATGGATGTGTGTGTATGTGTGTGGTGAATGAGTATAGGTGTGTGTATGTTTATTTTTTATTTACGCAAGACTGCAAATGACCTCTTGGGTCTTCTTCAGGGGAGAGACAGAGAAAAAGGAAGAGAGAAACCCTATCAAAGAGAAACTAATGGGAACAGAGGATCATTGGCAATGTTGAATATTTAAAGGAGACAGGTCTTGGATGGGAACTGCATGGCTTTGAAAAAAAAGAAAGAAAAGGCTACTCCTGTTTTCCTCTCTATGGTGGAAGAAGAACTCTCTCCCCAACCCCCCGTTGTAAAACTTGCTTTTTTGCTTGTTTTGAATATTGCATTTTATTTTTTTGAGAGAAAAAAACAAACAAACTGTGTGTGGCTGTTTTCATGTAATGTAACTGCTGGCGTTAAATTTTTTAGTCAATGTAAAGGGTATTTTTGAGTCAATGGCTATATATATATATATTATATATATATAAAAATATATATATATATATATATATATATATCGACATACCGTGGCAAACTGTGTAACTTTATGTTTGGTAGTTTTATTTGAAGTAGCGTGTTGAAAGTATACACGTAACAAAGCAAAACTTACCCATTTGGTTCTTTCATGGAAGAGGAGGTACGGAAAAAAAGGATCTGTATGTATGTTGAAACCATTCATCTGCAAAATTTGACATTCTGATTTTTGATCTCTTTAAATGTACTTGTCCCTCCCCCAATTGGCTGGGGTGCGAAAGACCCCTGCATTTTCGATTCCTCCATGTTTAATATCATTGTACAAAGCTTAGGGTAAACACAAAGTCCAGTTGATATTGTGTAATTATGTACAGAAAATAGTTCTTATTTATTTTGTTCTTTTTAGAAGTGTGTGAGAGAAGACATTTGAACATGTTTTCCTCATTAAATATTGCTAATATAAAAAAAACAAAGCATTGTATCATCTTGAGTGAGTAGTATCACATCAAGTATATGTAAAAATATAAATATATATACAAATCTATATAAATATATATACAAAATAAGACCTAGGAATCACCAATGAAAAGTTTCAAATGCAGTACTTCCCACTTGCATGGTGTGTGTCACAGACAAAAGTGAGTTTTGAGAGTTACACACAGACATGAATATCAATCTGATTCCAATTACAATGAATATGGAGAAATATGATAAACCAGATGTTTTAAAAAGGTGAAAAGTATGATGAATGCAGACAGAAAATGTGTGTTGCTGGGGTCAAAATATCTATGTGTGTGTGTGTGTTTCTTTTAGATGAAAAAGTCTATCATTATGCCCTTATCGAGTGATAAAGAATCTTTAAAAATGTGCCTGGAATTCTGTTTACACTCTGCTTTACATAATTCAAATTCGCATCACAACCTCATATGCTGTGAGTTGCTAATTTGTAATTTTTTTTGTTCTGTTTTAACCATCATTGATTTCACTATGCCGTCCATCTCATTTCATGTATATTCCTTTTCCAGGAATTTTTCTTATTTATTTTTTACATTTTTGTTAAATGTTTCATTAGCTTCTGTTAACAGATTATCATTTGGGAAAGGAAAAAACAGAGTTGAACTGATAGCATATTTTAAAGATGTCAGAATTATGCGGTGCTGTAATTCTAACTAGATCCAAGAGACAGCAGCTCCAAGATATTTATGACACAGGTCTGTCTCCAAAATCACTGTGCTAGTAGTCAAGGTGACATGTGGCATGTAAACGTCTTGTCTAATGTCGCTGTAGCTACATGGTCTATATTCACCAATGATTATATGGAAATGTCTTACTTGTCAAAAGCTCTCCAGATCTCTCATTGATAGGGTTTTTTTGGCAGTAGGCTTTTAAAGAAAGAAATATCTGAAATAACCACTTTACAGAGGGCAGTTCTCCCAAAGATGAATAGTAGGCTAAGGCTACTCGGTAAAACTAAAAGAAATAACAATGGCAAAACTAATGTTTATTTATGTGTAGCTACATCAGTTTCATTTTGTTTGTGTTTTTTATAGCCAACATCAGTCATGGGAACAACAATTAATTGCAGACACCTGGTGGTCATTTCTTCTGGTCACCCTCCCGTGAACCAGATTCTGTTTTTCTGTGGTATGTGGATGACAACATGGTGGCATTGTTGATTATTGGGATCTTGCTGCAGTCAGTGACTTTCGCCATTGGGATGAGCTAAATTATCAAATGAAAAAATGTCAAAACCCTGTTTCCTATTTTCCCCCTTTTTCTAGTGTGATGGAAGTTTTTAAATATGGGAACTGGATTGAGACCTAACCATAAGGTCAAAATGCAAATGTTTTCTTTCATTCTGTTGAAAAAGACAACAAACGAAAGTCTTAACATATGTGTTTGATAGCATTAGTGTTGTCATTCCCATACAAAAAAAAATACAGAAATGTTTTCCCGTTTTTGAAAAGAGAAAAAAAAAGGTGCACATCATTTCCGACCTGTGACGTTATTTCCTTCTTTGGTTGGAAATCTAGACTTACTACGTGAGAGAGTCTGCATGGTGTCTGTAAATATTGTTGGTTACATTTAAAAGAAAAAAGCTTAAGAAAAAAAAGAACAAGATTTATTTTGTATGGTGCAGGTGTGTTTTAAATTCTGTTTTGTACACATAAAAAGTATTCAATGACACTTTTATAGGAGCCTGCTTCGGCCAACCTTCACAAAATATGGTGCAATAAAGTGCTTTGATTGGTAAAAACTGTGATTTTCATTCAATGTAGATGCAAATCTACTGACTTAACTACGGGATGTTGTATCCTCGTGCAGAGACACCCTAAAATAGATTTTCAAACGCATTGATACCTGTGGATGATATGTTTATTGTACCTTGTACATATACATAGAGTACTATTACATATGTAAATGCAAGAGGGGGAATCTCACAGCGAAATGTCAGATAGGGGGAAGACTGTACAGACAGATGCATATAGGGGAAGAAAAGGGGCGCTACTACCATGTCGCAGGCTGGTGGGTTGTGAATACTCTTTTCAGTAGTCATTTCTCTTCCCCACATAAATATTAACGAAATTCTGTTTAAAGTTTAAAAAAAAGTGGATTGGATCCAAAGGAATTAAAAAATATATATTAATTAAAAAAAAGATGAGAAAAAACTAAAAGTGGAACATCAAGGAAATGTGAAACAAAATGAAAGCCAAAGTAAGAAACGTTTAAAGAAAAAGAAAGATATACAACCCACTTTTCATGCAGACGGGAATACAAAGAGTTCCCCACCTTAAAAATCACAAACTCATTTTTTTACAGATTGAACTTTTATAAAATACATAGTTAATGCATTCATGAAATGTACATATGCTACTAACGTGCAAACGGCATCAAATGTTCACGTTTAGTGGCAAACATTTATTTACATGTAGTGCAACGGTGAGGTGGGAGAGCAAGGGGTGGGATGGGGTGGTCTGGGGTTGGGTGGGCGGCAGAGTGAAACCAATAGAGCAGGGGGGGAGCTTTGGCTGTACAGTCTACAGGCACAGCGGACACACACCCAGTGCTTCACACAGAGACAGAAACTAAAGACACCCGCGGAGGAGCCTGTGCAACATCGATGGACAAGCCGAAGTGTTCCCGCATCTTGGCTCCCTCCCCCCAATGGCTCTGCCTCAACGGACTGACTCATGAGCCGCAGTGACCATCATCAGTTTCCACATGCCATAGTCCTCTCCGTGTAGCCCAATACATGATCCAATTGCATCAACAATTTCAATTCAACTGTTTAACCAAAAGAAAAGAAAGAAAAACGGGCAATTCTTTTTTTTTAAAAATCATTCATTTACTAGTTGGTGTCAGTTACACTGGTCCACCCGCAGCCTGCTGCTACTTTGTCATGATTTAATCTGTAATCAGTGAATGAGTTTTTAAAAAACATGATGGAAAAAAAAAGAAGAAAAAAAAAGAAAAAAATCACACTTTATCTTTATGACCTGACAGGAAAAATTAGAACAGAAAAAGAACTGTAGAACCATCTCGATTCACAAGCAGAGGAAGAATACACAAGCAACACTAAAATTAGGATGTATTATACAAATCTAAAAAATAAAATAAAATCACTGTACACTCAACCTCAGCAAACAGTTCGGAACATCTTTCCAGTCATGGAATCCAAAAGAGATTATTTTCATTAAATTTAAAAAAAAAAAAAAATCATGTTTAAATGGGGACATGAAATGTGCATATTCAGACATGGAAGATTGTTTTAGCTTGTTTTTTTAAAGGCAGGTGAACTAACCTGCCATCATCACCCTGTTCCCAAAACTGTGAGATCACAAACCATTTAGGAAAAATACTATTTTTACAAACATCAAAGTCAATGTTTGAGGCAAACATTGCCCACCCTACAACAAAATTAAAATAAATCCCCCACATACATTTGATCAAAGATCATCTTGCACTGAATTTTCCCCCGACTACTTTTATGGCAAGCAAAAGGCATTTGACTTTTCTTCGCAAAGGAAAAAAAAAAAAAAAAAACTTGTTTAGATTGAGTAAAGGGATTTAGCCAGGGTTAATGAGATGTTGAATGTTGAATTTGCACCTTTTCATGATTACTGTTAAAAGAATGGGACAGGAGCCCGTTTCACCCATGCTCCACACGCCCATCTTGTCCACACTCGCCACAAATGTCTAAAAGGTCTTCCTCGCTCCTGTGACCATGGTTTCTTTGAAAGCAACATAGTTGTTTAAAACGGTTTTAAAAACAGCCGCTTCACCTCCCAGGGCCTGGGGACGCCAGCGTTGAGTTGTGGTGGGAAAGGAACAAACCAAATTGCCCAGTCATGAGTCTCACAGTCTTCAGGCGTGCAAAGCTGGGGGCTGTTGGGAGGGCTGGGGCCTGGGGTGGGTGGGAGATGTTGATGGGGGTGGGGGCGGGGCAGTCGGCGCGGCTCATCTCTTCCTGCGGCAGGTGCGCTTGTGGTCGGCGTGCCAATGTTCCTGTTGACACTTGATGGAGCAGTAGGAAGTGTTCCAGCAACAGTGGTACATGGCCTCCTCTTCACAATTGTAGCACTAAGGCAGTCAAAGACAACATCAAGACGTCACATTTCACATTTCACTCATTTAAGGAATCTTGTCAACTACTCTGAGTTCCAGTGAAGGGCTGATGCTATGCATTATGGCAGTGATAAGTCTTGGTAAGTCTGTGTTAAGTCTTACAACTCATTTAACAAAAATTAAATGAGATTGTCAACTGCGTGTACAAGACACACCCGTTAGCATGCTAACAAGCTTTTATCAGAGCCAGCTGTGCCACTGCTTCTAAGGTTCTCGCAAAGTTTAGGATACTAAGTTTTTCACCACAACTCCTTAATGCTACTTTAAATTAATTTTATCCCACTTACCCCAAAGATAGTAAAGAATTCTAAATCAACCTTTAAAAGACTTTTAAACACTAGTGCTAGTGTCCTGGATTACTTATCGCTTTGCCAATCTGGCTCTTTATTGCAAGGCTCTTTAAAATACAAAAAGTCATTGAAGTCATAACAAACTCAAAGCCAGACACATCTTATCTATGCAGTGATCTCAATAATACCACCAGAGGCAAAAATAGTTCAACGGTTTCTTGAACACAGAGGCAGAGGCACATGTTTACTTCTAGTAACTCTGACAGGAAATATGTGCATTAGACATAACTGCCTCTCAATCTATACTGCCTAATGTCTATAGCCCATTGCTAAGGCAACCACAAAATCAGTGGTGAAAACCATCGGCACATCAGAATTACTGATAGCAATGGTGTTCTCAGATGCATGTTAGCAGCAGCATCTGGCTTGGTTATGAACTAACAGAGATACAAAGCAATGATGGGTATGCCATTATCTTTGAGAAATGTTCAGAAAACTACAGCTTCTGAAGAATGGGCAATTGTATGAAACATGTTAAATATCCTCTGGCCATGATGAGGACTAGACCATTTCTTTCATATTATTAATGTTTCCCACAATACCTCTAAATATAAATCAGATGCTGTAGGCAACACCATCAATAATAGCAGGCCTACAAAACATATCAAAACCAAATGTATAAATGAATATAAGTGTATAATAACATTCGCTTATAATTATGTTTTTTTTTTTATTTTTACAGATATTTTTACAGCTAGAAACTTAATTATGATAAAAAAAAAAAAAAAAAAAAAAAAAACTTACCACCACCCCCATTAAAGATACAAATAATATTTGCTTCTTGTAAACGGCAACATGTCCACAATCTCACAATTTTTCAACCCTGGTTACAGCCCTGCTCTGAATTATGAAAGCTAAATGTGACTCCTCTCTGTGGCTATGTTAATACCACAATACAAACTTAAATAAGAAACAACTATTGGATCATCATTCTCATGTTTTTCTCTGTGACTCACCCACTGCTTCTTCTTGGTCTGGGAGATGAGCTGCTTGTGCTGGTTCACCATCTTCTTCATCTCCTCCATCAGCTCCTCTTTGCACTTCTCCTTCACCTGCTTGCACTTCCTGTCCATCTCCGCCTGGCCGCTGGCCACTGCCTTCTGCACCGCCTGCCTCTTCTCTTCCTCCATCTCCGCCCGCAGCTGCACACGGGGGGAGAACAGGCCACATGAGACGCCTGACTGAATAATCTCAGACGACACTGAGCTCTTAAATCTGCCCTCACCAGGCAGATGCAGTTATTAAAATGTCATGGCATTTGTCTGTACTTGTGACTTTAAACAAGATTGAAAAAGTATTACAAGCATGCAACAGATTCTTGTGCCAGAGAATTTCACACAGTTAGAAAACTGGCCAGATCATCCATCACCTCACATTAAATCACCACTGTTTTCATTAACTGCCCCCGTGTATTAAGCTCATAGGTAAAGAAATCTTGCCGCGGCTAATAGTTGGGAAATTACGGTAGATTATTGTCAATCGTTATTGTGCCTGTGTGGGTCCAGGAGGGTTTTCCCCTCACCTTCTCTGTGGCCTCCTTGATCAGGCGCTCGGTTTCGCGCTTGTTCTCCGACTTCATCACCTCCTTGACATCGTTGAAGATCTTGGTGTATTTGTCGTGGCACATGTTCTGGCAGCTGCTCTCGTTCACCGTCTGGGTGCTGCGGTGCTGCATGCGCGGCCCGGACGACGAGCCCGAGGAGGTGGAGGAAGAGGAAGACGAGGGCCCTGTCTTGCGGGTCTGCGTGGAGACAGACAGGCGCTCGGGCTGGTGGGGCGTCGCCGTGGGGATCTCCTGGCTGGAGCTGACCGCCTCCATCTCAGGCTCAGGCTCCTGGAGGAAGACAATCACCCAACAATTCAACTAAAAAGGCAGTGACTGGTACAGGGGCCTTATACCTTATATATATTGGGGGGGGCAATTGAATTTGAAATTCACTTTTACAGAGAAAAATAAAAATATGACTTTTTTTCTAGTGGCTGCCACTCGTTAGTGCAATAGAAGTACACTAAATTAATTATCAATATGTGCTGAGCGGGAACCTATTAATGCTACAGGTAGTCACACCGTCGGCAAATTAGTCGCCCGCACAGCCACGACGCTACCACTGTATCTTTCCAAGCTCATGCAATCGTGATTCATATCACAATTTAAAACTAATGTTATAATACCATGTCACAGCAGGCCAGTGAAAAAGGAAATTGTTAACTCAACCTGAGTCAATGGATGGATGGATGGATGGATGGATAGATAGATACTTTATTGATCCCCAGGGGTTTTGAAGTTGCTGTAATATCATTGCAATTTTGACCTAATTTAAACTACCTCCACTGCGTTGCTGGAGATGAGAGTCAGAATGTAGCCTACTCCACTCAAAAATAATGATCTTTGCCCAACTAACTTATAATAGGTTCTATTGTTATAACGGAAGGCAAAAAAAGCTATTTCCTGGCAAAACTGAATGACTGACTGCTATTGATGTTTGACAGTTTTACTCTCCGCATTTCCCTGTTCACTTGTCACTCTAATCACAGCTGGTTCATTCATTATGACATTATGCAAGCATTAATGTTACGTTAACATTATTAATTGACGTTCTTATTTCCTCATGCCTTCAGAAAGACAGCTGATACACGGTGATACATATTTTTCCACAGTAAAAAGAATAATATTGAGGGGGACAGCTGGGTATTTTCTCAGTATTGAGGGGAACACCCCTTAAAAGAATGCATGGTTACACCCATACAGTGTCTAAAAAACTGATTTTTTTGTTTTGTTAATCGTTGTGAGTGTGGATGCAAGTGGCAAGAAAACAGATGAGTCTGCAGCTGTGAGAGAACACTCACAGGACTCATGTAAAATATTAATATGCATACAGAATGTATATATTATACATATATACACACATACATATACTGTATATACATATATGTATATAATGTAAATTATAAATATAAATATACATTCATAGAAATATAAAAGGAGATTCTACTAAATGTTGTTTGTGTCTGCACTAGAGCTGCAGTAAATAACCCATGTGTTACGTAAACAGATGCAAGATTAATGATTTTTTACACAATGCCCATTTTCATGAGAGCAGACAAGTGGGACTGAAAACCCCATCCTGTGAAAACATCCACCTGTGGATTTTTACAGATGAAATCAGGCAAAAATGTGAAAGGCGCGGGTGGGACTGGGACATCGTTTTGCAGAGGTGGAACAGGATATTGAAACACTGCTCATAATCCTTTTGATGTCACCCTGATGTCATGCTAATTAACTGAAATATGACACAGTAGTGTCAACTCTGAATGTGCATTAGCGTGATATATAGTAGCCTATATATATGAAGGTTTTTACAGAGGAAAGTAAGTTTCATTTCAATGTCTTGTAAATCATTTTAACAAGTTCACAAATTACACTATCTCTTGTTATTTTCTTCTCTGCTTCAGGCAACTATGTGTTTTATAAGGACATGCCAAGCTTTCAATCACAGCAATCACGCAC